>NW_016183823.1:0-5419 GCF_001687245.7 Rhagoletis zephyria | reverse complement strand
TTTGTTTCAGCCACCGCTATATTGCCAAGTTCTAACGACTTTCATACTTTTGCTGCATATTCTTGTTGGTACATCCCTACTCCCTCTCTCATAACGATTTGAAGTCAATACAACAACAATAAAAAAACCAGCAGAAAAAAATGTAAATTAAGGCAGATGTTACAGTTTTGCACTCATACATTTTTAAGAACTTTTTAACAATTTTCACGAAAAAAAGAACTACTAACACAATGTTCAGTACTCTTTTGCTTGTTTCAGGTCCTGGATACGATTTGGCATACCTTATTTGTATCTCTGTAAAAATTCTGGAAGTATATCCTTAGTTTGCTTTCACAGCTCATATACTCGATTTTACGGACTTGGATACTTAGTAAGCTGTGCTTTTAGTAAGTGTTAAACCATGTTACAGTTTTGCTCGTCACTGTACATACGTATATAACAAACACGCTATATATTACAGTATGTATGTATGTAGGAAGATGTGTCAGCTGCAAAGCGATAAGCAAGTCGTGAAGTGATTTGTAGCTTATTCTCACTTCGAATTTATTTTGTTTTTTGTTATTTTTTGTGGTACAAAAAGGTAGTATTGATTTGAAAATTTTGTATGGGGTCACGAGCCCATTCGGCAAAACGGTTAAAAGCATGTTCCCATTATCGTAATTTACGGCTCATTCGTAATTTATAAGCAAATCATGCTGAAATTAAGTAATTTCGCCTTGTAAAATCTGTCAGTAAATTAAATAGAAATGAGATAATTTCTTATAAATCAAGAACCAAACGAAGAAAAAATTTCTTATCATTTGTTGTAATAAAAAAAACGCCGAAGGGTATGCATCCATTTTAATTGAAATCAAGTACAAGCCACACACTCGTCCGTACATATGCTAATGAAATGTATATAGAAATCGTGAAATCAAGTCTGAACGCTTTTGTTTTATGTGAAGTAATTTGGCCGAAAAAAAGAAATTTATACTGTAATATGAACATATTTTTACACCATTGAATTCAGCGAACCCAAATTATCTAGAAATTACATATCTCCCGTCTGTCGGACTTTTCAATTAAAACAGTGTAATATCTAGTTCGTTCTGCATCCCTTTTTCTATACATAGTTCCGAATCACATCTAAATTCGTCACCTTAGGTATATGTATGTATGTAGGTTTCTAAAGAATTTTTTTTTTTATTATTTTATTGCTATTAGGCCCTATAAATAAAAATAAGCAATTGCTTTTCCTTAAAATTGAAAACCTTTTACTTAAATTTGTTTGAATAAATCGAGTAAACAGCCTGAAATTTTAAAAAAAGCAATTGTTTTTTTTTTTTTTATTCATGCGGCCCATGCCACTGTTTTAAACTTAACAAAATTGTATATTAATGAACAGAAACGGTTAGAAATAAAAAAGGTAGTTCAATCTTTTAAAAAACGATCCCTTTTAAATTTTTCTTGCTTCTTGCATTGAAATATAATTTTATAGTTTTTTTAAAGTACCACATTTCGCTGATTTTGTTCTGGGCCCTAGATTCTATCGGATTAGTTCTTTTTTGGCAATAAAGATCTAGCACAGAACTAGAAATTTGATTCACTAGTTCGCGGTTTCCCTGCAGGGTATGTATGTACATACATAACAAACAAGCTATAAATTACAGTATGTATGTATGTACGAACATGTGTCAGCTGCAAAGAGATAAGCAGCCGTGAAGTGATTTGTAGCTCATTCTCACTTCTAAGACTAAGAACCCGGTTCCAAACTTTCAAGATCTCATTCTGTAGATGTGATTTATTCACTCGAGGAAAACAGATATTTGAATAAAATCCTCCTTTAATCAAGGATACTTTACAACGAAAAATAGCGATAATTACTTCGAATACATTGTAAACAAAATATATTTGGTGCGAAACGTACAACTATGTTCACACTACAGCATGATTTGCTCGATTTCGTTTAAATTACTTGGTAACTTGAAAAGTATTTGAATAATTCAAACGAAATGCGTTTTACATACATACATATATATTTGAAATATTTTCGTAAGCAATATTTTCAGTAAAATGTATTTTCACTGCCATTAACGATGATGATCTCAAATCCAAATTTTCGAGATAATCGCCTCCAAATTTGCCGAATTTCGCTTCATTGCTTCTTTGCCATCTAAATCGCATTCCTCAGGCCTTATGCTTGACTAATGCCTGAACAATTTATTTTTTTTTTTTATCGGACGACGATGAACTCCTTTTTGCATTGTTCTCTCTTAAAACAAATATAATAGTGAAAGAATCTGTTTCTTCAAACGGCTTCGAAACTTGACGCTGACTGGGCACAAAAATCCTCGAATTGTGTCTTCAGATATATCAACGATACATTTCTTCAAAACTGTTTTAGCTTTGCACACCGATAAGCCAGCTTTTCATAACAAAGAAATCAATGATATTTTTCTTTCAAGACACCTCCTACAATGAAACTAATTTTCGAACACCTTCGACTTCTTGCATTTTTCAGCAGATGCTCGTGACATTTTTACGGAGGTTTACTTAACACACACATTTTATGTACATCTATTACAAACACCAATTAAATAAAGTTGTTCATGGCATACATTTTTTATTTGAAATATACGTTTGCAACATTTATTGGACCATAATTTCTATTGAAGCAAAATACAAGATTATTTTTTACGCCTATTCAAACACATTTAAATTGGGCTAATTAAGCTATAAATTACATAAAACATACATACAAATGCAGAAAAAGCATTGGGAGCAAATGCAATTGAGAGCAATAAAGAGCAACTTTCAACAAATTTTTTCAATTAATAATGCAATTTAATACTATTGTAAAGCAATGCTTCCTCCTTTTCTAAATAGCAACAATTTGCACAATATTTTGCTTACAAAAGCAGTCACGCTACACTAAAGCTTGCGCAATATAACTTTTTCGATTATATAGTTAAACAATCAATATTTTTAAGTGTGTATAGTGTATATTTTGGTTATAAATTTAAGCAGATTTTAATTTATAAATTCATAATTTTCTCAATTTGTATTGAATTTGTGGCTGCTTTGCTCTGCTGCCTCTAATGCATCTATAGCTGCTGCAGTTTATTGTCATTATGTTAATTGTCTGGCGCATATGCAAGTTTTTATGCGCATGTTTTTAATACAAATGTAGATAGATACATACATACAAACATATGCTATTGTTGTATAGTAAGAGTTGGCAGAAAATTGGTCAGTTCCTCAAAACTCAACATCTACAAAGAGATAATCACATTATTTTTAACTCTTTTCGTTTAATACAATTTTTTACTAAAAAAGAATGTTAAGCTTTATAATCAATACTCATGACATAAATATTTTTTTCTATAAATAAAATCACTTTTTTATAAGCGTTTGCTATTAATTTATAAACACAACTTTAATTAATGTCTATGTATATTTCTTTTTTGCTCTGTTTTAACAAATCTTTTTGCATTATATTCTTAAGCATATTGGTTTCTGTTTGCATATATTTTTGAGTTGACATGGCTTTGCTGTATTTGTATGAGCGCTTAATTAGCGCACCCTCTTGTGTACCTTGTGTACTATACATATGTACATATATTTTTATTTGTATACATGTAAATAACACCATTTTTCAACAACAATCTCAAAGTGTGCATAATTTGAACGAGTATTTAGTACATGAAGTTTATTTACGGACAGAACTCGATAAAATGCAATTCCATTACATTTATAATACATAGAGTTAGTTGTGAATGTAGTTCAGTTCGATGTTGCTAGTTTACTTTAAAATTCCAGCTTTAGATAGTTTGCCTTTTGGTGCTAATTATATCTACAATCATCTTTTGACTTCATATATATAGTAAAACTAAATTATCTGCAAGTTTAACTTGTGTGCGTTTAATCCTTATTTTTAAGACCTAGCATTGCTTCTGCGACGCCCAGGAAGTAAACCATCTGCGCAATGCCAAAGAGTGGCGCGATCACAATCATTCGGCAGAGCCCGCCCTTGAAAAATGCAGTCGGACCTTCGTACTTGAATGTTTTACTAAACAAAGAAAAAATATAATTTACTTATTTAAATTAAACAAAATAAAAGCATACTCCTTGCAATTACTCACCTAACACAATCGACGATGCCCTTGAACTCTTTCTCGCCATCCGCTTTCTTAATAGCCTGCAAACGCGTCTTCACCACATCCAACGGATTGACAAAGAGCGCAGCAAATGAACCAGCTGCCAAACCAGACAGGAAGGAACACCTATGAATAACAAGATACTCTTGTGTCAAGTTTCTATCGTCTTAATTGTTAAATTCGCACTTCGCATACATACCAGAATACTGCCTCTCCAGAACCATCATTTCTGCGTGGCCCCAGCGCATTTAACGTAGCAAATAGTGGGAAATAAACAATGGAAAATGTTACATCGCGCGCGCCAGTTGCCCCGATACCCTTATATAGACCGAAAATACCCTTCTCCTTGATTAACTGTGAGGCTAATTTAGTTGCCGAAACTTTTTCGACTGTTTTGCCAGCTAATTTAGCCTGCGCTGCAATTCGACCCGCGTCTTGCATTTGAATCTTTAATAACTCCATAGGAGTAGTAACAATAATTTGGAATGCACCAGCTAAACCACCTGCCAACATTTGACTGGTCATCGGCAATTGACCATCCTTGGTGGTCAACTTGTGACGAAAGTAATCGTTGGCAGTCAGCTTGATCGCTTTTTCAGGTGTGATGAGTAATATGTTGACACCCGAACCACGATACATACCGAAGTAGCCCTCGGCGTGATATGTCTTGCGAAAGCAGTCGAACCTGGAGAAAGAGTTGAGAATATTTACTTTGTTTTTTTAAGCATTGCGGAAACATTTATCGTAGTGAGACTTACATGTTTTTATACATTTTTTCGCCATTTGGGCCAACTTGTTGATTTTGTAAACGGGTTTTGACCAAATCCAGCGGGAAGACACAAGAGACACCAATGATGCCGGCGATGCCACCATTGATTATTTTCGGTAGCAAGCTGTTAGAGGAGTTACGACATATATTAGACACATAAGTTAGTCATTAAATAAATTTGTGTGATGTGAGGTGCATCATATACATATGAAAATCGATCGATGATGTACAATAAGTTTACATGCCAGATAAGAATCTTAAATGCTAAGATGCTTAATGTCAAAATATGTACATATGTATCTATGTATGGTACTAAATTAGGGTGCCTCTCCAAAAAAATTGCGGAGTTCCCACCGGAATTATAAAATGTATTATATTATAAGACTATCTGCTAAAGTATTTCGCAAACATTTTAAGATTTACGTCAGCTATGCCGATATGAAAATATCTGAGAAGATCGAATTTTTTATCAAAAAAATAAAATTGTCGGCCGCTGGGGTGTAGTGGTAAGCAG
>NW_016183822.1:0-5419 GCF_001687245.7 Rhagoletis zephyria | reverse complement strand
ACTTGTTTTATATCATTTAATACTAAAGAAATTCATATACCTGACCCAATTGAAATATTTTGTAATAGGTGGCTTTGCTCGTTTAGATATTTCAGTTTAAAGATATTTGAGTCTCTTTCATTTGATACCAAACTTGTTTAATTTGGATAAGCAGTTTGTTAATTATCCGGAAAGGACTTTTATTTCGAAATAAAAAATATTTGGCCAAATTTAACTCGTAAAAAAATAACTGTCATTTTCGGTTACTTCAATATTCGCGTTCGCAAAAGATCCGCATTAATTACTGCGAATACGAACGTTGAAATTAATGCGGAATCTCCGCGGTTGCGAATGCGAATGCGAATATTCGCAACAACCCTGATATGTACATATGTATAGCTCCGTTGACAACTTGCTATTTTTACTTTCAAAATATTTACATAAATATGTATGCAGTAGGTAGAATCCTATTTTTTATCTGGACTAAACGTTACATACATATATTCGGGGACCAAAAATTTTGTTGTATTTAAGACATTTTTTCTTGCGTTAGTAACATACTTTTTTTCTTTTAATTAAACTGAAGGTTAGCTAAAACGACACAAAAAAACACCGAAACACATCCCTGCAGTGAAAAATTATCAATTGTTAAAACTAACCAACTTATAGTTAGCTTTTTGGCGAGATTTCGATTAATACCTCACTTTTAATTAGCTATGACAAAACCAACTTAAAGTGAATTGTAAAGTCGTGCAGGAGTCATGCAGACGCAATCGGGAGTTGGTTTTCTTTACAAGTTTCTATTAAATATCCTCATACAAAAATTACTTTCAATACACTTTTTTTCTGAACTTCGCAGATTCTTTTTCATATTCAGGACAAATAAAAGGAAGATCGAAATTTTATACTATCATTTTNAAAAACAAAAAAATATTTTGTTTTTCTTATAGATATTTTAAGTCCAAAAGTAGTTAGTTAGTTACAAGTTAGTTGACATGTAATGCAGAGGTATCCAGGTCTGACTTTTTTGCTGCCATCGCCCCACAAAAGTAGTTAGCTTTTTTCGAACAAAATACACAGTTAATAGTTAGCACTAGTGTTAGCGTAAACAGACTAAAGTTAGGTATAAGCTAACGTCACTCCCTGCAGGTATTGTATATGACTAGGAACGATTGTTACTCATACGCCATGTATAAACTAAGTATAGGTTAATGTTATCATATGTACTATATTTCTGTGGAAATTATTACTCATTTTCATTTGACCATTTACAACTTTATTTATCAATCAATTTCAATTTTCTTTGTTGATAGCTTGATGTTTTTGTAAAAGAATAGGCTAATCAAAAAAATTAAAAAAAAAAATTTAATCTTAAATTTTTACCCTGTTAAAGTTAGAATTTTTACAATGCAAACTTCAATTAAAAATAGCTTGAGAAAATTACCTGATCAAGAAAAACGGCATACATGGCCGTAATCTACCACCCAAAATTAAGTTTACGTGTCTCGTCTTTTTTTGTATAATTTAAAAATTTGAAATTTTCTTTGCAGTGTTATTTTTATTGAAACTTTCTCTGACCTTTTGTATTGGTAGTCACACATAAAGTATACGAATTAGGTTATAATGAAGAGATCTTCAAAGCACATTACGAGTTAAATCCCGTTAGTCAGTTTAGGATCTTAAGAGCATTAAACAGCATAACTTGGTATTGTAAATAAAATCGCTCCTAAAACTTAAATTTTCAAACAATATACATATGTATAGGTAGATAATTTTAGAGCAAATGTCCGCCTATAAAGAAGTTAATATGTGCTTTTGATAGTTTTATACATGCATATGTAAATGAGAGCGATTTTTTGGCGAGTTGTGTAGAGAATGAAGTTGCAAGATTTTACCAGAATTTTTCTTCTGGTAAAATCATGAAAATACTCAAGCGATAAGCTGTTTCACGTTTTTACAGAAAAAATGCTTTTTTTGTTCCCGAAATTTTTGATTGTTACTTTTTACTCTCACTGCAGTGAGTAAGTTTGCTGTTTGACATTTTTACAGGATTTTACACGAAAAGTATTGGGTCAAATGTGGATAATGTGTTCTTGAACTTGACAATGTCTCAGTACCACGCTCCATTAAACTCATAGAATTTTAATTTTAGCCTTGTTCTTGCTTCCGTGTTAACGAAAACAAAATACTGTGCGGCACAAAACTATGTGGTTTTTCATCTTTGCCACGCGCTACCCGTGAAAATTTTAGCTTATGTACATACATACATACATACATATGTACATATATATAACTATGTGTAGTTTTAAGGTCATGGAAACGTTTTATGTTTGATGAGTGTGTTGCCAATTTATTTTTAGTCATTGATAAAAAAACAAAATCACAAAATCTTTTACGCAGGCAGTTAAATATAAAATTAATAAATAACCACACATACATTGGCAATCAAAAGTGAGTGCAGGGTGTTTTTAGTTTAATATTTGCAATGTTTTTCAAGTTAAAATTTTTTTGTTATTTTTTTTTAATATGGTTCATGCTTTAATTTAAACCACATAAGCCAAACTTTCAAACTTTATACAGAACTTGGAAAAATTCTGACCTTTTTAATCTGAATTTTTAGAAAAATATTGAGCACATATGCAGATAGATCGGTTTTTTAATTCTAGTGAAACAAAATCAAGTTTTAAGCGGCTAAAAAATCGCGTTGATTTTTGATGAATTTTTGCGGTTTTATATATGTGTATAACAAGTGCAATTTGTAAAGTATAGCGCTAATTTTTTTAATTGTTTGCAAACGGTCATACGATTTTTAGCCGCTTAAAACTTGATCTTGTTTCACTAGAATTAAAAAACCGATCTAATTATATTTATATTTTCTAAATTAAGTCTATAAGTTTAGCACTTTACTTAACCAGTGCCACATAAATCCAAACTTTAACAATTGTACCCAAAACGACCATTTTCCAAAAATTTATAATATTATTATTTTTCGTAAAAAATTATTGGCGTGGTTATCGTCCGATTTTGCCCATTTTCAATACCATCCGGTCTACGCCCGAAAGAAGTGCACGTACCAAGTTTCGTTAAGATATCTAAATTTTTACTCGAGTTATCGTGTGCACAGACGCAGTCACCGCTTAATCGATTTTTGTTTTCATTCTGATCATTTATGTATACATTTGTCTATATCTATCTCGATTCGTTTTGCCTGTTACAAACAACCGTTATGTGAACAAAGTTATAATACCCTTGTGCACAAGTGCGCTCGGGTATAAANCTAGGGTATAAAAATGGACTTCCGTTCAGTTTAACCCACTTCCGGTCGAAACCGGAAGTCAGTAATACCACCAAAAGATAGACCATCCCTGATTGAGTACGTCATATTTTTGCGTCAATAAAAAACGTTCCCCCCATTTTAGAGGGGGTCTACGGGTGGTCTTGGACACCGTTTAAACACCATATTACACAGGCAATCAAAAATGAAAAAAAAAATTTGGTGCGGGTGATTAAGAATCCGCAAGTAAAAAGTCCAGATTTTGAGAAAAAAGGGGTTACATTGTCAAAAAATAGCGTTTTTAGCAATATTTAAGAAACTCTAGAAAGGAAAAAAATGTTATAGAACCTTCCACTTAGGCTTAAATTAGTGCTTGAGATTTCGACTACAATCCTTCGAAATACCATCCATGCACCTTGATCGGATGGTCACTCATAGTTATTTATTGAACAGCAAAAACTGATTGTGGAAATTTATTTTTTTGCTTTAATAGCAATTTTCCAGTATTTTTTATTGTTTATTAATTAATTATAAGTGACTATCAGGTCAAGGTGCAGGTATGGTATTTTCAGGGATAGTAGTCGAGGGTTCTAGCTTTAATTTAAGCGCAATTAGAAGGTTCTATCACCTTTTGTTTCTTGTGGTTTTGTTCTCAAATATTGCAAAAAACACGATTTTTCGACACTTTGGCCTCCTTCACTTCATACTTACGGACTCTTAATCAGCATCAAAAAGTCTATCAAAAACAGCTTTAAGATTTGCCGCATTAAAATCAGTATTGCCCGGTGTTATCAACGCATGTAAAAAATTGGAGTTTGCAAACTTTCGAATTTTTTGGCGTCAAAATATCCTATGTGAACAGCTTCTTATAACCCAATGTATTTTTAATCTCAGCTGTCCATCCGAAATAAATGTCAAACCAACGCGAAAGCTGTATGTGGAACGACCCAAAAGCGGCACTCTGATACGGTTCGGAAAAATATTTTTCGGGAAAAACAACAAGTGAATTTGATTTGTACGTTTTTTTTTGTCAACGCCTCCATCTTAGAGGCTTAAAAAGTACTTTGAGGCCAAGCAAACCTTACCATCACTTAAAAAAAAATGGAAAAATTATGTAAATTAATAAAAAATATAATTTTTTTTATTAAGAGCTGACACTGCACCAAAAACTATATAAATAGAATAATTTTTTTTTTTATTTATTGCCTTATAACATTTGAGTAGTCCACTTGTAGACAGCGTTATGTGATTTTATAATAGTAAGCCATAAATAAAAAAAAAAACGTCTACAACAACAAGTAACATCCAAATTGTATATTTCTTTTTATTATCTGAATATTTGGATAAATAATCTAGTCTAATAACATTAAAAATCAAAATCGCAGAGTGGTAGTTTTTGCAAATTTTATATATAGAAATTAAATATAGCGAGTTTTAAAAGCAGTAAGTTTTATATTGCCAGCTTTTTTAAGCTTTTAGCGTTCTCTATTCCATGAAGGTTGTTCTGCTCCTTTTTTCCACTTCCACTAGTCACCGAAACTACCACGTTTTCTTGCAGTTTTCTAAGTTCATCAGAAGATGGAGACTTTTGAACTTGTATAAATACGTACAATAAATATTATAGCGACTTTTGCTAGAGTAGCTAACATTTGAGGTTATTTTTTTAGAATATAAAAGGATTTTGCACTGTATTGTTAGTGGACATGAAACTACCTTAAATACTGGTACGTTAACCACCAAAACCTAAAAATCGAAACAAATTTACATAGCGCACTTTGCAAGTGGGCTACTCATTTATATTCAACAATTTTATTGAGCTTGAGGCCGTTTTTAATGAATTTTTGCGGAGAAAACAACAATTTACATTTTGGTAGAAGTTATAGCTGCTATTTCGGAGATCACTACATCTCCTCATCAGACTTCTGCAGTGGGATTCGATGCAACGACCCCAGGTCCTTTTTAACTTTCTCTGTCGCATAACGTCGTTTAAAGTACAAAACCGCATATGGCCATTCCCATGGTGGCGCACGNGCAGTGGGATTCGATGCAACGACCCCAGGTCCTTTTTAACTTTCTCTGTCGCATAACGTCGTTTAAAGTACAAAACCGCATATGGCCATTCCCATGGTGGCGCACGTGACAGTCGTACGATTTCAATGTGATACA
>NW_016183821.1:0-5419 GCF_001687245.7 Rhagoletis zephyria | reverse complement strand
GGGGGGGGGGGGGGGGCGAAAAAGAGCATGAAAATAAAATGCAAAGAAAAGTAGGCAGCGGAGGGTTCCATGCAGTTTGGCTATGCATTAGTGTGTGGCAACTATACCGTACTGATGCGAGTATGTAGGGAAGTTTAGTAGACTTCTCGGGCATTTCATCAAAAGAATGGAATTCGTCAATGTTGCTTAATGGTCTAGTCACCAAACTATCGAAATTCAATTATCTTGGTATCAATTTCCACAACTCTTCAATTCATAATACTTGTCCACAGATTATTTTATATTAAATTTGATTTCAAAATCGTATCGGTGTTGTTAAACAGTGCTCCCATGGGCTGGAGAGGGCAGCCACTATTTAATGTTTTCTATCCGCACCTATCACCCAAACTCGATTTTCAGACACACTAACTTTACCTACACTCTAAAAAAAAATTGTGTAAATTTCCCAGCTAAAAAGTAGGTTACTGATTTCCTACCATATTATTCGCGAAACTACATGCTCGATTATTCAACGAATAGTTTGTTTAAATTTCGGATTTTTTAGAGTGTAATATAGCTGCTGTGGTGTGCGCAAAATTTACTACGAAAGTGAGTACAAGCTACAAAATACACATCTGCTGTTTGATTTCGCCCGTAGAATTGTGTAGAACCACTAATAAAAAGGACTTTTACACACTAAAATGTGTAAATGAGAAAATTACATATTCATCGCGTAAATTTACCAAAAAATTTAAAAATAGACGAAAATATATTCGAAATACAGTCGCATTTTTAAACAGATTTTTTACAGTGTACACTATAAAAATAGCATGTAAAACTACTACTGAAAAGTGTTTATTTTTCAACCAGAATTTGCGAATATATACGCACAAGATGTTCCAGATTTGATTTTGAACATGAGTTCTTCAAAATATACACATAAATATACACATGAAATTTTTAAAATTACAAACATCTTGAAAGTAAAAATATATTTTTTACAAATAATAAATTTTAAGTGCTCATATTTACTAAACTTTAAACACTTTGTGTGTAGTTTTTCTCCATGTGACAAATTCGGTATGGAAAAGCAAACAGACAGTGTTTAATTTTGCACACACTGGTTACCTATCTTTATATACGTAAATTTAAAAAACAAAAAATTTTAGAGGAAATTCTAAACATTTTATGTGTAAACTTGTGAACAATAAATGTTTAGAACTCAAAAAAAAAAAAAAGTATTGATATTTGTTCTACGCGACACATATGATAATTAAAAGTAAACAAGCAGTGTTTAACTTAATTAACACGGTGTGTAAATTTGCATTCATTAAGAGAGGAAACTGGTTACCTATATTAATATGCGTAAATTTAAAAAAAATATTTTTTAGAGTGTAGGCTAAACTAGTTCTTCGCACATGCGATAGGTTAAACGGGTATAGTCTGGGCCAAAATAAAAGCCTAGGCTGAGCTAGTAGATCCTAGTATGAATATTTACACATCAGGGCGCTTAAAAAACCCTCATCAGTCCAACTTCGGTTACGTGCCCTAAGCATACTGGTATGACCACCTGCAACATAACCCTACCACACAAATACGAAATTCAGTGTCTGTTCCACCTAAACCATCACAGTTAAGCCATCAGTTTTCAAAAAAGTCTCAAGGCTTGACTGTCTATGTTGGACTGGAGATGATTTCAGGTAAGCTTTTTCTCCCATTTTGTGAGGATCATTAATTCTTTCGCTTTCACTTCCCGCTGAATCTTGGCTGCTAAGTATGTAACTGTGTGAGAGTAAATCTTTGTAAGTAAATGTTAGCTAAAGCATTTGTGGCTCATTCAACAAATCGCATAAATTTGAACAGCTTGTCGTATTTGAGCGCAGCTCAGCTCGGCTCAACGCTGCGCTTGTACATAGAACGCAAGTAAATATGTACATTTATACATATATCAGCGTACACGCCAGGCTTTATGCGATTATGCACTGAGTATCTCGCCAACGATTTATGTGCTGACTGATTTTACTGCCTGCCTTTGTGCCTTTGAATGGTTGCACGCGTTGCTACACAAAAAATAGTTTATGGTGCTCACCCACCGCCTTGCGCTTGCCACCTTATCCTGAATTTGTACTCACTTTTTGAATATTTGAAAGCAACAGCGAAATCGCATAGCAATACACTGAGAATTTGTTATTTACCTACTTGTTTGACTTTGTTGTTGTTGTTGCTGCTCTTGCGGCTGCTTTTCCACGGGTGCTGCTTAAAGGTAAGACCGCACTAAGCGACGCGACACTGCAGCGACACAGCGCGACACTTTTTGGTATATCGCACTGAATCTGCAGCGGCGCGACACTTCGCTGCAAATTTTTTAATTTATTTGTGTCAAAACCTTCAAACAAGATGGATGCCAGTGACGCTGATGTAATGTGAATGCCTTTTATTTTTATTTTCCTTGGCGAATTCTTCTCAAATATTATGTTTCTTTACATACAATTTTCTTCTTGAATCAAATGCATGTGAATATTCTCTCACAATTGGAAATCCAATTACTTCAAGTTAAAAATATAGTACGAAATGTTATGTCGTTCCGCTAGGTATACTGCACTATGCGGCACCGGAACTGCGCGACACCACGCGGCGCGACATTTTTGCCTAGTTGGTCAACTTTGCCGCGCAGCTTCGCGTCGCGTAGCTCCGCTGCAGCGTAGTGCGGTATGCTCCATAAGAATACATGCAAAGAATATTTTGCCGCGCTGTGTAGTGTCGTGTCGCGGTCGTACCTTAAGGCGGCATACATGTATATTTGCGTTTGAATGTAAATATGTATTTTTGCATTAATATTCGCTTGAAGAAGTGTTGAAGTGGATTTGCTTTTGTTGTTGTTACTACTGTACGCATATTTCTGTGTGTTTACATGCGGTTGCCCACATTTGCAGCTTCGTGTCATATTTTTCAACGTTCGCACGATTTTTCACCGACAACCCGCCCCCACAGCCGCAAGCGCCCACACACAGCTCCAAAAGTAATGAATAGTTATGTTTGAAATTGTATGCAAGTATTTGCATATATTTATGTATATTTGTCTCCTTTCATTTGTTTTATTGGTTGTGTGAAAGCCGCGCGCCACTCGCGCCGTAATCGTATTTACGATGAACCGCAACATTTTCTACAACTTTTTGTTTTAATATCCACAATTTTCTCACCGCATCGAAACCACAAACCAGTTGCCCCGCGTACTCTTGCTGTCTCATTATAATTAAATACATTCATAATTGCAAAAGAAACACTGTAATTAAAAAAAATGTAAATTTCATTAATGCAAAGTGTTTTCTGGTCAACACTTTTCTGTTTCCTGTTTTGTGATTTCCTCCTCTTGCTGGTTGCTTTTACATCTGCGCTTCGCTCCTTGGCTATATCTGCCATGGAGTCAGTAAATATTCAGTAAATATTCATTGTTTGCTTGGTAGATAGATATTTATTTGTATAAAAGGGGTCAAAAGCACGCGTTTCGTTTTGAGGTTTTTGAAATTTTGAAGCGAAAACTTCTGCAAAGGGAGCTTGATGGTATACGCCATCGATGGAGAATTGGTGCTATAGCACAGTGCCCTGTGATGACACCGGCAAGAACCCTTACTGAAAATTTGTCTGGAGATCTCACAGTAGTCCCGATTGATTCAAAGGTCATTAGTTAAGGCTACGGTGTATTCTTCAATCCCCCTTAGAAGAAAAGAAAACGGTGACCGTAGCCGTATCTAGCATCTCAGCGGCTATTTCGTTCCCTTCTAGTTATATTTCTATGTCCAGGAACCCAGCAGAGAGTGGTTTTTGACGTGATTCAGTGAAGCCCACGCTCGTGAAAGATATGCGGTGACAATGAACTGTCGTCGTCGTCCGAAGCGCCCGCAAATCTTCCGCAAAATCTTTCTTTCGAACACTTCAAGAGCAGCCTCATCGGATCTTGTCATTGCCCATGCTTCGGCAACATATACCAGCACGAGCATGATGAGTGATTTAGTTATAGTCAGAGCTACCAGCCTGATATTTGGTGCCTGTGTTTCAGGGTCCTGTACGCTTATATTATCCTGCTCTTCTTAACTGGCTGACTGTCCGGGGGGCTGATGTCTTCAGCGCCACACTTATTTGTTTTATCAGAGTCTTGTTGCTTATCCTATCGTTGTATTAAGCCCTTGTTGAAATGAACATATTTATCGATTTTGTTACCGATATTTTATTGATTATGTTATCGATATTTTTATCGATATTTTATTCATTTTGTTATCGATATTTTATCGATCTTGATATCGAAATATTTATCGATATTTTATTGATTTCGTTACCAATATTTTTATAGACTTTGTAATCGATGTTTTTATCTATATTAGAACGAAGAGGGTAGAGGTAGGGATTTAAGCTAATAGTAACTAGTTTTATTCACAATTGTGAGCCAATGAAATGCATATCGAGAGCTTATATTCAATACCCTCTATCTGCAAATTTTTTTTATAAGCCCTCGATATGTACATACAGATATATGTACATATATTGATTATAATATAAACTAGATACGTATGTATCGCAAGTTTAACTTCTCCAGTGTTGCCCAGGCGCACTTATATTTTTATTTTTATTTAATTGATTTTATTATATTTTGTGTGATTTTTAGTAAATACTGCCTTGAGTACGGGACCAAAAAAGTCCGTCGTGGTATTGGTCCCAGTAGTTACTGACCAAAGCATGTGGGTACCAAGGAGGTGCGCGACTAGAAAGCGGTCGAATATGCGCGGTCTCTCGTATTTAGGCAGAGATGGAGGGATGTTGCTGAGCAATTGCGAAATCGTAAACGCAACTTCAGCCAGCCAAGGTCTGCGAACTTTAAAATTTTATCAAAACTTCCGGTGTCGAAACTAATCTCTGTTTGCTAATGTAAAAATTTAAATGCGGGAATGTAGAATACGTAAAGGAAAGAGCAACAAAAGAGGGTCTGCAGCGTTAGCACTTAGATGTATACATAAGTATGTATGTGTGTATGTACTATGTATGTAGTAGGGCCAATTCATGTAAAAATGGGGATATGAGTCTCGACATGAATGATGCGCATAACGCGGAGTCTGCCAGAAAGTATCATATCGACGGTGTTATGTGTCAAAAAGCGGCAGACAAAGGGCGAGTGCCAAAACACTTAACTCAAACGCTCTCTCGCGCGCAACAAAAAATCGTCATACACTTAAATGCACACACACACACACACGCACACAAGCGCTTGGCAAACGCATTTTAAAGCGAGGAATTTAGCGCGCCACACACAATTAAATCATAAAATTTTATGCATAAATGTTTGTGTTGCTGCGTTTAACAGCCAGCTTGCTTGCGGCTGCGTTGCCGTATAAAATAAAGTGTATATGTATGTAACGGGTGATTTTTTTGAGGTTAGGATTTTCATGCA
>NW_016183820.1:0-5421 GCF_001687245.7 Rhagoletis zephyria | reverse complement strand
AAAAAAAGGGACTTCTCTTTATATAATTAGTATAGAATAGATATAGATAAAGAGAAGTCAGAAAATGCGGTAGCGACAGTTTAGGTGCGCCTCCGTCGACAAACACCACACAACCATTCCACTACGGTAGCGTCGCCATTGTCTGCTGCTGCTGCTAATGGTCANTACTAAATTTTAAGAAAATCGGACTATAATAAGATTTTTTCGAATAGACCGGTCCCTGGTCCACCTACCAGAAAAAAGTAAAATCTTTTTAGCCTAAAACATGGTGGTTACCGAAAGCTATTTGTATGCAAAATTTCATGAAAATCGGACCAGCCGTTCGTGAGATTACCTGTTACAAAAAAAGGGACTTCTCTTTATATAATTAGTATAGAATAGATATAGATAAAGAGAAGTCAGAAAATGCGGTAGCGACAGTTTAGGTGCGCCTCCGTCGACAAACACCACACAACCATTCCACTACGGTAGCGTCGCCATTGTCTGCTGCTGCTGCTAATGGTCATGATTACCGTGATTGCAAATCCTCTTTACAAAACGTTTCAACTTGTGGCAAAAGCCATTTCGTAACATCATAACAGCTAAAAGTTTTGAGGTGAGGTCAGCAGCGGCCACAGCACAAGCCAGCACACACAGCTACTGAGCGGTGTTGGTCGTGGAGTAGCTGTACGCAAATTAAATGCAAAAACAAGTGAGAAAAGCGACGGAAAGCAGTGAAACAAAAAAAAAAAAAGTAAGAAAATCTAAGTTCAGGCGGAGCCGAATATTAAATACCCGGCGCAAGTATTAAATATATGTTTCCACCTTTCCGAAAGCTACCGCTACATGGATAAGCCGGGGTGTATACATTTTAAGTAAATTAGCGTCCTTAAATTTCGACATATTGAAATTTCAAGCATTTCTGAAATGTACCGTTATACGAAAAGCGGCCGTACTTTAAGACCGATTTCAACAATTTTCAACGGTTTGCTTTTATGTGGCAAGCACAATAACCATACCGAGCTTGGTACAAATTGCTAGAACGGTTAGCGAGATACATATATGTGATCACAAGTGGGCGGTGCTACGCCCATTTTCCAAAATTTTGTCATAAACGTATTTCTTGGTAAAGAATTGTTGCAATCATCAATTTTGAATAAATTAGCTTCAATATTTACTGATTTATCGAAGATTTTGTATTTCTCGAAATTACCGTTATATGGGATGTGGGCGTGGTTATTGTCCGATTTTAAAAAGTTTCGGCCATTTGGTATGCTGAACCAGGACCAACAACTGTGCCAAGTTTGGAAGAAATTTGTGCAGCGGTTACCAAGATATACACATGTAACCATAAGTGGGCGTGGCTACGCCCATTTGCCAAAATTCTAAAATATTCTTATTTTTCGTCTATAACTCATTGTAAATATCAATTTTGAGTGAATTATCTTCAGTAGTTACTAAAATATCGCAGTTTTCGTATTTCTGAAAATTACCGTTATATGGGAGGTAGGCGTGGTTATTGTCCGATTTTGCCCATTTTTAATACCATCCGTCCTACGCCCAAAAGAAGTTCACGTACCAAGTTTCGTTAAGATATCTCAATTTTTACTCGAGTTATCGTGTGCACAGACGGACGGACAGACGGACGGACGGACAGACAGTCACCGCTTAATCGATTTCTCTTTTCATTCTGATCATTTATGTATCATTTGTCTATATTTATCTCGATTCGTTTTGCCTGTTACAAACAACCGTTATGTGAACAAAGTTATAATACCCTTGTGCACAAGTTCGCTCGGGTATAAAAAAAAGAAAACGTGTCGCTGCCAGCAGCAGTGGTCATATGCAAGCAAACAAATACTACATACATACATACGTGCATACATTTTTATGTTTGATATTCTAAAAAACACTTTTTTTTTAATGAAAACACATTTTTTCTTTTATTTAACACAAATTGTGCTTTCAAAAATAATGTAAAAGAACAAATAAAACAAAAACCAATTAGAGTAATATAAAAAAAAGGTGCCAGCATAAATCTGCGTTCAACGCGCAAGTGACCGCCGCCGACGAACTGCCTCTTGCGACCGCCAGCGTTTAAATGTTGAATTGTGTTTTGTGGTACACAAACCGCGCTAAATGGCGAAACCAAAACGTGCGGTCGGCCGCCAGTCGCGAATCGGAGTCGGAGTTCACCTTTGTCTGCCACATTCACCTTTTTGTTGCGCTGTCACTAGCGTCGTCCACCTTCTGTGAACACCAACATATGCACGCACGTACACACATACAAATAAAATAGCACAAAAGGACAGTTGAGAGAATTTGTTTTTCATTCTGCTTTATTTATTAAATGTGTGTACAAGTAGGCATGTATGTATGTATGTAAAGTATACAGGTTGCGCGTTAATGCGTTTTAGCGTAATTATAATGTGATTTGCTAGAGGATTTTTTTTTGGTTTTTTCTTTGCTTTATGTAAAAGGCATGCATCAGGAGCAACATCTGTTACTTCTAAACCAAGAATCGCAAGGAAAGAATATATCGTTACCTTAATATAGAACGGCCCTAACTCATTTTCTTTCGAAATTCATCTTCGTACAAAAGACGTCAGACTGTTCAGTAAGGAACTAATAGAATTTAAAAACAGCCACTATATTAAATTAATTTGTTTCAGTGTGAACTAAAAACCCTCGTTTTGAAGGAATTTGCACCTGAAGACCTTTAGTTTTTATATAGCTTTTTTGTTTTCATTCACAAAATGGTATTGTTTATTGCTCCAATGTGTCAGGCCTTAATCTGGAAATTAGTTTTTCGAAATACCAGAAAAATGAATAGCGTATTTTTATAGAGAGTTGAAGATGTAAAATTATATTGCCCCTCCCCCCTTCACATCAAACATGGTCTTATGAAACAAATTGTGCAGGCGCCACCCAAAAATAGGCAACTTTTTCGTATACGTCTGATGAGAAAATTTCCGGTTCTAAGCATATAAAAGATAAAAGGTAGAATTTTCGATGCCATAAATAAAAATGTTAAAAAACTAAGCTACTTTCTTAAGTTCAGTAAATAACGTCCTGCGCAGAATTCGTCTAGTAATGTTACTTAAAGCTTTCAGGGCAGTTATAATTCAAGTAACTACTCCGAAATCAGACACGACATTTTGGAGAGCTTTAAAAGCGAGGAAGTCATCTTGAAAACTGTCCACACAATATTGAGTCCATTAGCAAAGAACCAAAAGGAGCGGTTCCACCAGGACCTGTTTGAGCTAACGCAGTTTGTAAGTGGACTACTCAAGTATTAAAACATATTTTTTATACGTATCGAGCCCTAACCGCCAAAAAAATGTAAGCGACTTTTTTTTAATTTTTGAGAAAAAAAAATCACGTAATTTCCGTGATCGGTCGTGACTGAAATATTTGCTGACGTGAGCGTGAGTGAGTTATATTTGCCATCAGCCAAGTAATTTTCACATACATATCAGTATTTTTAACCAAGAACTAAGAATTAATTAATGCGGAAATACAGATTTATTTATTAAATACAGGAAACCAAAGTTGTGATGATGCTTTAAAATTTTGGGAGAAAGCTCATGATTTGCCACTTCTTAGAATCCGTTCAAGGCAAGCTTTAAAAATAAAAAAAAATAAAAAAAAAAGTGCCGGAGCTCAAAAGTTGACCGCGAAATAAGGCTCATAGCAAAATTTCAGCGAAGAAAGACTCTTAACTTAGTTAACAAAGTAAAATATTTGACGGCGAAGAAGGACGCGTAAACTTTTTTTTACGGTCAACTATGTTTGCGGGTGTAATATTATGTACATTCCGTAAATATTTTTTGGAGAATAATGGTAAAGTGACGATCCTTGGCCAAGTATATTTCCGTCTAATGTGTTTACGCATCTTTCTTCGCCGAAGTTTTTCTTAAGCACCTTTATTCGTGTCTAGTGACGATATCTAATTTGAGTAAATTATTCTTCTCATTATTTGAACAAAGCACGCCAGTCGCTCCTCTTCTGTGCCAAGTGACGCCGATGGGAAATGCCTAGTGAAGCCAAGCCCTTCTCCACTTGGTCATTCCCCCCAGCGGGTTCCGAGTGGAATTATTTCAGAGCTGGAACGTCGGTGTCCATTCGAGCGACATGGCCAAGCCAGCGAAGCGTCCTTAAATTTCGAAA
Organism: Rhagoletis zephyria; assembly: GCF_001687245.7. Taxonomy (NCBI): domain Eukaryota; kingdom Metazoa; phylum Arthropoda; class Insecta; order Diptera; family Tephritidae; genus Rhagoletis; species Rhagoletis zephyria. The sequence goes on along the minus strand of NW_016183820.1, from coordinate 1,272 downwards.
TATTCGTATTCCAGAAATTTACCGTTATATCAAATGTGGGCGTAATTTTAGTCCGATTTCGAGACTTTCTACATACACCCTGCATTCTTGTGTCAAGTACAATAATTGTACTGAGTTTGGTAGAAATTGATAAAACGGTTACTGAGAAACACATATGTATGTATATGCAAATGGCCATAAGTAGGCGGTGCCACGCCCTTTTTAAAAGTTGGTTATAATCACATTTCTTGCTAATGAATTATTGAAAACATCAATTTTACGTAAATTCGCTTTAATATCAGTAAATATATTTACTGATAAATATATCGTAGATTTCGTATTTCTGTAAACTACAGTTATATGCGATGTAGGCAGGGTTATTATCCGACTGCCTAAATAGGGAAAAGGGTAACCTTTAAAATACCTCAGTTTTTATATAACAATTTAGGTACAAATGTATCCGGGTAGTTCGTACATACCCGTGCTGTCGATTTTTTGCAGGCGCTTAATTCCTTATTCTAGTAAAATCCAAATAAAGAACCTTGGCTAATAGAGATCCCACCTCGGCAGGCAATGGCATGCCTCTGAGTGTATTTTTGTCCTGAAAAAGCTCTCACATATGTTTGTATAACAACCTGGAATCTGTGTCGCTTATAGCATGCAGAAGGTTAAAGAAGCTGTATAGCCGGGCCTTGTTTATAAGTTCAGCTGTGTATTACCGTAATAAATACCTTCTATTATTTTGCAAACTTTAACATTTAAGATTTTAACAAATCCTGCGTCAGATGCCCATTCTTTTAAATGCATCAAGAAAATGTCAGTATCCAAACAATCCAAAACAAAATGGCATAATTGCTCAAATTTACTTTCCCGTCTACATTGCGGTGCAATTCTTTTGCACTCTTTGCTGTCATTTTTAGCTTTAGCATTTTTTCGCACAGAGTAGTGCAAATATTTTCGCTCCATAGACACAAATGCCTAAAAGTGCGTAGAATGGTGTATTGGAAGTCATTGCGGTTGCACTTATCCCTTTTAGTTTGGCTTCGTTTGGTGGTCAGCCAACTTGCAATGACCTACATATTACATACATACATACATACATACATACATACAGGGTGTCCCAGAAGTAACGTGCCAAANGGGTGAGCTCCCTGATAAACAAAAAATTTTCAGGTAAAAGTGTCACCGTTTTTGAAATATTTACATTTTTTCGAATTAAAAAAAAAATCGTGCCTTTACATGTCATTTCTTTAACTGCAACTACAAACCGGGCAATACTTAGTAAATTTTTTA
>NW_016183818.1:0-5423 GCF_001687245.7 Rhagoletis zephyria | reverse complement strand
TACGAAAACTGCGATATTTTAGTAACTACTGAAGATAATTCACTCAAAATTGATATTTACAATGAGTTTTAGACGAAAAATAAGAATATTAAATTATTATTAAATTTTGGCAAATGGGCGTAGCCACGCCTACTTAAATAAATAAATAAATCAGTAAATATTAAAGCTAATTTATTCAAAATTGATGGTTGCAACAATTTTTTACCAAGAAATACGCTTATGATACAATTTTGGAAAATGGGCGTGGCACTGCCCACTTATGATCACATATATGTATCTCGCTAACCGTTCTAGCAATTTGAACCAAACTCGGTATGGTTATTGTGCTTGCCACATAAAAGCAAACCGTTGAAAATTGTTGAAATCGGACTAAACTTACGGCCGCTTTTCATATAACTTACTTAAAATTTATACACCCCGGCTTATCATGTAGCGGTAGCTTTCGGAAAGGTGGAAAACATATATTTAATAATTGCGCCGGGTATTTAATGTTCGGCTCCGCCCGAACCTAGACTTTCTTACTTGTTTTCGTTACTTTTCATTTTCTTTAAATACAGAAAACCTAACCAAAAATGCCAACCTATTTGCTTGCAGTTTTAATTTATTGACTTATCACGAATATGTAAAAAGGAGGTAATAATTGAACCGAACTCAGCACCCCGCATTGTATGAAAAATTCTATTGCAGAGGAGGACAAAACTGCTATGGGGGGCCAGAAGAGGGAAATGAAAAAAAATCGCCAACAGTACAAAAGATGGGAAGCACTTAAAATGGGTTTAATATTCAACTCAATAAAATCAAAAGGAATTCACAGTTAATTTAACGTGAATAGGTATATGCTTATTATTATCATGTATTTTACGTTTAAGTTTAGTGTCTGTAGCTCCGACATAGCCCGCATGTCAAGACGTTGGACTGATCCTGTTTTAATAACGAAAAACCAGCTGTGAAGTGAAGAACAAAATCAAACGACGAAGGAAATTTATTATAGTTGAACATTTGAAGACAAATTTAGAGAACGGCTGTAGCTGAGTATGCAGAGATGCTTGCTGTAATTTGCTAATCTTCGGAAAGTAAAGTATCAAATTCCTCCATCGGCAACATTTAATTGCAAGCGTTTCTACAAAAAAAAGCCTGAGATGTAAAACCGATAGTTATGAAGTCGAAAGCCATTTATGAATTATTTAAAATATAAATGACATTCTCCAGCAATATTCAACAAAACGTTGTATAATTACAATAAATCTATATATTAATACGCTAACATAAATTTTGCATCAGTTCGTTTGGTGATTCTAAACCGAACCGATTTCAAAACCAAGTAAGATTACCAAGATAAGCGTTTTTCTGTAGAATGGTAGAGAATTACGGCTAAAACCGTCGTTTGAAAATTTCCGTATTTGTTTATGGTTGTTGTTGCAACCTGTTCAATTTAAACTGTTTCGGCATTTCGTTTTACTTCGTATTTGAAATTAAACTTTAAAATAAGGATAAAAATGAAGACGAAGAAACAAATGATCACGATGAGGATAAAAAAAGGAGGCAAAAGTGAAGATAAAGACTAAAAAGAAGATTAAGACGAATATGGAGACAATGAGAAATACATAAGAATTAGGGTAACTGAATAGGAATCGATATAAAATCAGCTATTAAAGTTACCGAAATTTATCGAATCATAGAAGCTTATAATTGTCGAAATTTATTCATGCTTATTAAGTTGTCGCAATTTATCGATTTGTTCAAACTGATCAATCTTTATTGAGTTGTCGAAGCATATAGACACAGAAACTTAGTTGTCGAAATTTACGGATAGTTGTCGAGCTATAATAAAATAATGTAAAAAAAATATTTTTTAAAAACAAGCTTTTATTTAACCTGTACAATGAAAGGAATAAAATGAAGTAGTGTAACAAAAGATTTTTTAGCAAGAAAATTTTGTCAAAACTGCACTAAAATGAATAAAATAAAATAAGTTAAGGTCTCGTTAAAGTTACTAAAAGCCATTTAGCGAAAGGAGTTATTCAAACTCGAATGAAAATTACTAACAATTTGTACTAATTTACTTCGTTTTTAAAAAAGCTTGTCGCGGAATAGCAAACCGGCATTTAAATATCTGCATACAACTTATACATACATACCTAACCAATAATGCATGTACGCTGAATTCGCCGACAAGCTTTTTTAAAGTTATTTATCGAGCCCTGGAATTTCACAGTTAACGAAATTGGTCGACTTAGCGAATTTGGTTGAGTTATCGGGTTCTAGTGTTTTTGAAATTACAAGTCCAGCCGAAGTCCTCCAAAGACCCTTAAAGATAAAAAATTTTTTGTCACGTTTTAGTTCCAAAGCTGAAGATTTTCCGGTAAGTTACTGGCCCTCTAGTATATATGTATAAATATGTGAACGCACAAATCTATATTTAATGCAGAGTTTATAAAATGTTGCTATATGTATGCACCAGCTGCTTTTTGGGTAAGGCTTTAAATGTGCAACAACATCAACAAAATACATATGTGACCCCCAAATGAACTTCTATGCTCTAGACAAACATACATACAGACACGCATAATGGCATTAAAGTCGGCACATATCTCCGCGCTCGACTTGCATCCGGATGTCACAGTGCGTATGAGCGACTTTTTGGTTTGGCCATGCGTGCCAAGCTAGCCGTCGACAAGTTACTCCCTGCGTCGCACTACGCATACACATCTGTGTCTGTGTATTTCCGCAGGCTACAATGTTGTAGTATGTACCATATTGCACTTGGGTGTGGTTTTTGTTACTGCTTCATTCTGACTTTTGTCCCCACTAAAAACTGCATAGATATGGATTTTTTGCACCCGTCATATTCCACCCGTCGGAAACTAACAAAATAAATGTAACATTTGGCAGTGAGTTTTCATTGCAAACGGAAAATGCGCTACAACGAAAAGAAAAAGGATACATGTGATTTCCACACAAGTGGCCACATCAGCAGCTGCCCCAATGATGGCTAGCGGAAGGCAATATAACATTGGCTTATGTTGTCGTTGTTGGTGGTGCAAGCGCTCGTTGTTGAAAGCGCGTAAAATTACTTGGACCTTGGTTGCTTGACGCTTGTGACACACACAAATATCGTTATACTTATCTACATCAACTTTATTAAATATATAAAATATATCCAAATTCAAGTCTACATATTTATGTAGTATGATATTTTTATACATTTGTACTTATAAGCTTTTCATTCGCAGGCAGTTCCATTTTGGGTTCAGGTTGGGAGTTTCCAAGATTTGGCGGATGGCGAATACCTATAATATATATGGTGGATTTACCAAGTCTAAAGCCACACCGATTCATCCAAATAAGCTCATTAAAATCGGCTTCAGACTTTCCCAGGAAATGTTCGACAAAGATTTTATAGGCCATATTAAAATTAGGTACGGATCCCACGGTGGTTAACGCAAACGAAAGAATCGTTTTCTTGTTTCAGTCATCAGGCATTTATCTGATTGTATTCTGCATAAAAGTTGATGCATTTACTCTATCAACTCAAAGCCGCTCTTCTTGAATGCCTCATCTAGGCTAGGGGGTATATTCTGGACATAGGTCACTTATCGGATTGGTGATACATAAAGGAATTTTTTATTCAAATCCATAACAATAATAAGTAAGTCAGTATGTTTTGTTATATCTTTGCAGCCGATTCCATGTGAAAAGCCAACCCCCTCTCGCCTCGTTCATTATGAACATCTATAGGGGTTTCTTCGCTCCGCCTTGTTTCGCTAGACGCCGTTCGGTTTTCTTTTCTAAAATTTTTGGGCGTTGCTCCTATCTCTTGGCACTTCAAGCTCTCCGCACTCATGTATTTTGGCCTCTCCCTTTTTATTACAGCAAATACGCCGCACTTTCGTCTTCAGCTTACAATATCGATTCCAAAAATCTCGCGTGGTGCCCGATTGGAGTTTGATTATGAAAGCGGTATCTACAGCTTTGTGAAATACACCAGTTCGTACCAATTGTTCTTTCAGGCAGAAAACGGAGTAGTTCTTCGACGGCGAATACCTGGGGCCGCTTCATAGAGTGCGATGCTCAAAACAATTTATTTAAATGTTGGTGTGCAAGAACAAAAAGTATACCAGCAGAATAAAAACAAAGTTCGCCACATATTTTTTTTTCNAGTCCTTTACCTTTTACAATTTAGAATAAATTTATTTTTCGTTCTCTTCATTAAATATATTAATTATTGGCTCTAGAATACTTTATGTATGTGCATATTTATGTATACTTATTTGTTAATAACATAAATTTTTTATTTCAAAATATTTCCATGACAGCAGAACAAGATGCCAGCTTGGAGTTGAAAACAATTTTTTCATTTGTTCTTCTGCATATAACATTAGTATCAAAGATACTTTGCAATAAACTTTTTTTTATCAAAATACTGTCAGTTAAAGAATTGTTACATGGATATACGCAGCTGTAAAATGAGACCGAGTTTTCATTGAGAATACGAAGAATAATGATTTTTTTAAACGTGAATTTCTGATGCACAAATACATACCTACAAACGCACATACTTGTGTAATTTTTTCTTTCAACCTTGAGATTATTTTTCAATTATTATTATTTTCTTAAATGCAAGCGTAAATATAAACTAAAGCACAACGTTGAAATAAACAATTTAGTGAAAAATATCCTATTTCCTCTCCAGCCCAAGTTTCAGGTACTGAAAGAAAATAATCGTTCTTGAAGCATTTCATTCGACAGAAGTTCAAAAGTTTCTACAACAAAAGGGTAGAATCGAAAAAAAAATCGAAGTATTTTTAAATGAAATCTGAAAATAAAAAATGGAGATTATCAAAGCGAAATACAACAAGTAAGAAAGTCTAAGTTCGGGCGGAGCCGAACATTAAATACCCGGCGCAAGTATTAAATATATGTTTTCCACCTTTCCGAAAGCTACCGCTACATGATAAGCCGGGGTGTATACATTTTAAGTAAATTAGTCACAAGTGGGCGGTGCCACGCCCGTTTTCCAAAATTTTATCATAAACGTATTTATTGGTAAAGAATTGTTGCAACCATCAATTTTGAATAAATTAGCTTTGATATTTACTGATTTATCGAAGATTTTGTATTTCTCGAAATTACCGTTATATGGAATGTGGGCGTGGTTATTGTCCGATTTTAAAAAGTTTCGGCCATTTGGTATGCTGTACCAGGACCAACAACTGTGCCAAGTTTGGAAGAAATTGGTGCAGCGGTTACCAAGATATACACATGTAACCATAAGTGGGCGTGGCTACGCCCATTTGCCAAAATTTTAAAATATTCTTATTTTTCGTCTAAAACTCATTGTAAATATCAATTTTGAGTGAATAATCTTCAGTAGTTACTAAAATATCGCAGTTTTCGTATTTCTTAAAATTACCGTTATATGG
>NW_016183817.1:0-5423 GCF_001687245.7 Rhagoletis zephyria | reverse complement strand
ACTCCCTCACAAAAGGTTGCATTTACGAAGGACAGAGAAAGGGGAAGAATTGTTGCTAAAATGCTAGTAGAAAAGTACGCAAAGTAGGCAATTAGTAGTGAAATTCATTTTGTAAATTCTAATGAATTTGCAGGAAATATGGCATTTTAGACGATATATTGAACGATATATTAATATATCGTCAAACCGCGGCTGTCAATAATTATCTAACCTTACATTATTGAATCATGACGGTGACCATATTTATGGCAGCCGAATACGGGACAAGAAATAATTTTGTTATTTTGTTCCACAAACGCTAACAGATCTTAAAACCTTCTTCAATGGTCTTTTATTAACCTTGACATATATTTTTCGATCTGTAGTGGAAACAGCCCATAATTATTCAGTAGTAGCATCACAAAATTGTAGGAAATTTTTTCGATAAGTGAAAGAAGTATGACGAAAATATCCGACTACTTTTGAAGCACGCGTGGTAATCAACGCATTACTTTCCCACTTGGATTTCGACCAAGCACAATATGGTGCATAGCATCCGGAACGACCTGAATTGTAAGGTGGACCCTTCAATACATCCACTTTCCTCCCCAAGTTTTAGAACTTCTTCTTCGTTGGGGCTTCTCATGTGATGCAAGATGCAATCCTTCGTATAATCATTAATAGTTTTTTCTGCGTAGTTTCATCACATAGGTGTCCTTTCTCTTCGCGAAATTTAAAAAATTGCCTCCACACCACGGTACGTTGGACAGGTAATAGCGCCAAAGTTTGATATATTAAAGTAAAATGTAAATAAAAATTAAAAACGTAGGACGAAATTCATGACAAAGTCAAATCAGCGGCTCTACTGGTTCAACTCCCCTGGATCCACATGAAATATTTAAGGTGAAACGTGTTGAAAGATGAAAAACGTTCAAAAAATTACTAGTGAAATTCTGTCGAAATTTTGTTTTTAGAAATTCGAACAATAATCACTAATGTCTAATTTTTATTCACACTCACAAGTATAACTTCAGAAACTATATATGAGGTCCTCTATTTGAATTACTTCGCTTAAACTGGATAATTCGGTAAATTAAGAGAAAAATAATATTCATTATTTCCGCGCTCCAATCTTAACTGAAATTTTTGTATGGGTTTGGCTCTAGGCATACACCGACGCGTCCACTGCTGGCGTTAAGTAATTAGTCGCAACTAAGCTTTTAACGGTATAATTGGAAATTAAACTAGTCGCCTTTCATAGGCGCTGAAGCATAAGGGTTAATTTTAGTCTCTTCATAGAACAAAATCAAGGATATTAAAAGTTATATAAGGTACAACTTTTATACAATTTACTTAACAAATGTCATTGGCAGTAACTTCTCGGAATCTCGAACACAAAGTTTACTTCAAATTTGCATAGAAAATTCTCATTCCAAAATTTCCTGCCGAGTACACATACATACATACTTAAATCACTATGTAGATGTAACCAAGCACACGAATTCAAATTTAAATGTTTTGGAGAAGTCCCCTCCTCAAAAGTATTTCCAAAAGTCTTCTTTCTTAAACCACTTTAATTTGATAGCTATATCAATTAAATTGAGTTAAATTTTCAAACAGGTGGCAGCTCTCCTCAAACATATTTTCGGCTGTAACCTTCTTAAAAATCTAAAGTTTGATACCCAAATTGCAGTTTTTCATTTATTTTATAAATTTAACTGAGTTAAAATTTTCAAAGAGGTGGCAACCCTCCTCAAAAATATTTTTAGCAGTTATCTTAAACCTCTATAATTTGATGGCTAACCTCCTCCGTAAGCCTTCTTAAAGCTCTTTAGTTTGACATCCACATGGCAATATCGCATTTATTTTATCAAATTGACTCAGTTAACATTTTCAAATAGGTGGCAACCTTCGTCAAAAGTATTTTCAACAGTTATCTTTCTCTCTACCTCTTTAATTTGATACCCATGTTGTAAAATTGCATTAATTTAATCAATATAAATCAAAAATTTTTGCGGTATCATTGGTTCTGGTATTATACCGAACAATACAAAAAAAAAAATATTCAAATCGGTTCAGCCGTTCTCGAGTTTTGACGACCGTGACATACGAACACAACATTTTTATTAATATAGAAGAAGAAGAAGATAGAATATAGAAGATGCTACTGGTACAATGCTACTGGGTGAAATAAAAAGGTTCACTAAGCAATTAGCTTATTCGAATGGAATATGGAGTAGAGCTATTGGCAGTGTTGCGAAGTTTTGAATTTTAAAAAGCACTAAAACCCAAGAAAAATCGCAGTTTTTCTCGAAAAAAGCACCAAATCTTTATTTGAGTATTTAATGGACTTTGTATGCATGAAAAATTGTATTGTTGGGATGCCGATTCTAATTAATAAAAATCAATGTTTTTTGTTTTCTGTTTTCTATAAATTCAAACATTTTCGCTTAGATGTAAGCAACATTTATTATTTTTTCCTGACTGTTTAAATGTTAAAATTTTCTTCGTTTTGCTTAATTTTTTCCCACAATTCCTATAAAACGAAAGCAAAAACCAGAAATTAAGTATCATGAACTATGTGGTAGTTTAAATATACAATGCAGTCTCTTATGATCTCGTGAACTAAAGGAACATGAAGAACTTTTCTTTCAGGCCGCTTAATACCTGAAATATAACAATATTGGAGTTTCCTTTTTAATGTGTCTTATTTGAGCGTATTATCCACGGGCGCATTGTGGGAAAAATATTTTTGTGTCACAAAAGCTGTCTACTCTTCAATTATTATTATATGTTTCAAAAGGTTCGTTAGATATTAACTTTACTGTTAGGATATGTTGCTGCTTTTTGAATAGTTGTAAAAAAATATGGCAAATTCAGGCCAAACTAAAGGTCTAGAGAGCGATTCCTGATCCCAGCAATGGGGAATTACCGAATGTAATTTTCACATGGTTGATCTTGGCACCTGACCGGTCACAACTAGGGATGTTAATTTTTTACTGGTAATGCAAAATTGAGTGCCCCACTTTTCTTAGAATATCGCCGTGGGAAAAATAATGCATTTTGGAATGTGAACACGGCTGTTTTACTGATTATTTTTCGATTACAATACATTACGTCTGTGTTCGTATGGAAAAGTAGCTTATGTCGAAAGGCTGGCTTTAGTATAAATCAGCATTCGCAGCATACGATTGCGAATGACTTACGGGCGCTAAGCCGTTGAACAACTTTTGGCAAATAAACGTGGAAGAAATAGTTCCGATACTAGCAAGTCAATATTCTTATTAAGTCTCATCCAAAAATTCCTTGCCGTTTAAAAAATAAAGGGATTGCCGCATTATACTAAAGCCAGCCTTTCGACATAAGCTACTTTTCCATACGAACACAGACATTATCCCGCTGGGATATTGCACTGAATTTTTTAAATAATTTTTTGAAATACTCATATCTTTCAAATTTCAAAGTTCTCTTAAAAATCCTGACGTCAGAGACAAAAATTAAGAACGCAATTTTACTATAATATATTGATTGTTTTTGTGTGCAAAATTGCCTGTCGCAAGGTATTATATAGCCGTTTACGGTACAAAACCGCGTATCAACAAAATGTAAAGCCGCGTATGTGAGGTTGCATAAATCATTTACTAGAGAGAAAAAACACTCATGTTTCAAAATAGTTTTTTTTTTTTATAAAGCAATCGCATTTCTGGCTAGTATATTTCAGGACGAATGGATAAGGATTGAGCTAAGAGCTTGTGAGAGCAAATCCAATTTTTGGCAGCAAATGTCAGTAACGCGGCTTTGCAAGACGATACGCGGCTTTGTACTTTAAACGACGATATGTGTATTGAGCTACACATTTATAAAAAAAAGTTTTAAATATTAAATAAATAAAAGAAATATAGCCAAAACTGGTCCACATAAAGCGTTTCTATTATTGCCACCAGTGTAAATTACAAATCCTGAAAATCTCAAAATTGTAGGCAAATAATTTGGGGACTTTCGCGATTCCACTTGCACCAAATAAGTGTAATCACAGAGTACTTTTGAAGAAGTTCTTTTAAAGCTGTTTTTAGTTCATAAAAGTCATACTTCTTTAAGGAATTTAAATATTTAAAGTTCAGATCAAATATGTTTTATTGAGACTTAAAATGCCTATTGAATAATATTTGTAATGCCAAATACATAATATAAACATACATATTTATGTATACTTAAGTACGTTCGCGTAAATTGTAAATAGGAAACCCCTTTCTAGGAAGCATGCAGGGAAGCATATTTTTCAGTTCTTATTGGATAAGTCTTTTAGAATGGCTTCGCTTCAGACAGCCTGCCTAAATTATCTTCAGGTTATGCATATACAAAATGGCAAAAATTCGCTAATGGTGGTAAGGCAAGCATTCAAGACCACGTTAAAAGCGCCAAACATTTTTCCAGGTTACGTCGCAGTCAAGCCAAATTTGTCCTTTAATGATAAAAAAATTTCAGAACTTTAACATTTCAACATCATCAATCAGTCTACTGATTGTGCCACCAAACTACATTGCTTATTATATCAGAAAAAAACTTAAAAATAATGTCAACGCCAGAACCAAGGAAACTGTATTTATAGGGAATAAGTGTCCTGGTCGATTGGTTCATGATTATGGCAGCCTATGTTAAGGGCAATTACATATGTACATATGTGTTTCCTTGGGCAATCGTAGTAATCAATGGTTCAATATTGCGTTGAATCGAGTTGCAAGAGAGGCACGAAGCGCATTTCACTTATCTGCAAGCAGATACTACAGTTGTTAAAATACGCGGAGGGGCTGAGCGTTTCGGTGATAGCGACAGCCGCCAACAACAAAAAAAAGTTATAAAGATATATACTAGGGTGGTCCAAAAACAGTAGTGTCGGAATTGTAATGCCCTCATCCCCTAGGATTGATCTATATCGAAAAAAAGTGTATCCCTACTTTTTTATTTTGAAATAAAAAAATAATTAGAGGTCGCTCAAAGCGCTTAAAGTTTTCCATGTTGATTTCAAAATAAACAAATAAGGGTATATTATTTTCGGTATAGAACAAGCCTAGAAGTGGAGAGCATAACAATTCCGACTTTACTTTTTCAAATGCGATTTGGGACCACCCTAATATATACATATGTAGTTGGAAAGCAAGAAGAGTGATGCAGAGCTTTTCCAGGCGGCATAGATTGGCGTCGCGCGGCGTTGTAATCTACGAACAACAAAAACAAAAATTCCAGTAACCAATAAAGCTACATACATTACATACATATGTACATATGGGCACTTCAATTCACCTCTTTCACTTAGCCCTCCGCTGGGTCCACATTGAGCGTATGTATATACATATGTATGTATGTATGTACATGCATATACAGGAGAAATAAACACGCGGACATGTGCATACATACATATCTACTTGGCATACGCGTATTAAATG
>NW_016183815.1:0-5424 GCF_001687245.7 Rhagoletis zephyria | reverse complement strand
ACATTTTTCGAAGCTGGTGCAAGAAAGAGTGCAAAAATACATGCTCGCACAATGTAAAGAAAATAGAAAAAGAATTCAGAGTGTAAAATTTTGATTTTGTATACAAACTTATGTACATACATACATACATATTTTGTATGGTAGTAAACGTTGAACACACGAACTGGAAAAAGGTATCAGCAAAATTTTGGAATAACGTGTATAATGCCTGGCATTCGGGATCTTGCTGTAAATGAATGCTGTAATGAAAATACCTACATACATACATAGGTAATAAAATATGTATGAAAACAAAAAATAATAGAATCTTCATCTACCAATATAGATTAAAAATTAAATTATAAATTTTAATGAAAACTCTGTGTATTTCTCATTTTACCATGTTTATTGGCACTTTATCTGAAGACCCCTAATGCTTTTTATTTCCCTTTTATAATTGAATAAATTAAGCTACATATATACTTAGGTAAAGAACTAGTATATACTTAACAATAATAATAACAAAACACAATTTCAGAGAAAATTTTTAAGTATCCCAAAATGTGGAGACTTCCAATGAAGAGCAAAATAATTTGCTTTGAATGTTCCATCATTTTTACCAACCCCTCCAATAAGTAGAGACTTCTAATAAAGCAAAGGTCTATTTATTTTATAATGGGACCTATTACACCATGCGACAAAAACCAAAACTTTTTAAGACACATGAAAAAATCAACATATTCAAGGATAAAGTTTTAAAATGTCATTTTCAATACGCACCCAAAAATTTAATTTCTACAGAATTTTTCCTTTTAATTTATACCTACCTTTAAAAGCTAATTTTTATGTCTCCAAAATTGGGACAATCACTATTTAGTATCCCAATTGAAAGAAAGTGGGTGTTTGCAAACGAATGTAAAATTTTATCACCGGTAGTTTATCTAATGATGATTACCCATAATATTGTTTATTTCATTTACATACATTTCATATATATATAAGTAAATAACAATTATATAAGTTGAACAAAAAAAAACATTTAAACGGAAATATTAAAGTCTCCCAATAAGTAGCAGACTTTCGATTAAGCTGAAAATAAGTTTTTTTTTGCATTTTCGATAAACTTCCGCTATTTCATTAAACTCTCCAACAAGTGGAGACACCTAATAAAGCTCGAATTTATTTTGTAAGAGTATAATAACTTTTCTCGTACATTTAATTATCCTACAATTTTTTTTTAACTCTCCAAGAAGTGTAGGCATTTCAAAAACACAAGATTTATTTTTAAAAATCTTAGTCACTTTCCAAGTATACGATATTATCTAAAGTGTTTTTTCGGGGTCCCCAAGACTTGGAGACTTTTCAGAAACAACTAATTAGCATCCAAATTGGAAACAAAGTATACAATTTTTAATTTTTTTGACAAAGTTTTTAAATTAAGTACAAATATTTATGGAAATACGTACAGCATTTACATGTGCACTTATATAAATCATAATCTGAAGATCATGAACTTTAAATTGACCCTATCTAAATGTTCCTCCTCTTTGTTCTCGTACACAGTTCAGCAAATATGTGTATCTTACAATTTTACGTCACTTGTTCGCCCTAATTCCCATCGATATATGTACATACATACGAAAGTTTTAGAGTAATGCAAAACTTAGGGCCGTTTTCTCAAGTAACCAGTACCTTTAAAGCTCACTTTATATTTGAAGGATACATTCAAATTTATGAATGTGTCTAAAGTAAAGTACTTTATTATTCGTTTTTAATTGGTTTACAACCAAGAAACATATGTACATACGTCACAAACCGATAATAGAAATGCTTAACTTTAGACATAGCTTTACTTTAAATATGAAGTAAGCTTTAAACTTAAAGGTTACTTCAGAAAACGGACCTTAGTTTCAAAATAAGTTTACATCCAAACACGAATGCCAACAACAACGAATTCTAACGCGTTGATGATGACGAGTAAAGTTAACTATGCATATTAGGGTGGTCCAAAAATGCATGTGCAAAAATTAAAGTCGGAATTGTAATGGTCTCACTCCTAGGATTGTTCTATACCGAAAAAATATACTCCCATTTTTTTTTTCTTTAAGTCAAATATTTAGAGGTCACTCAAAGCGCCCAAAGTTTTATATGTATTTTATATGGGGAAAAAATTACTTTTCATAGAAATGGTATAGAATTCTTAAAAATCTCTAGTTTTCGATCGGAAAACTTTGTTTCTCTGCAGGAGATTTTCAGTAAAAATACCCAATTGTCCACTAAACCATTTTTTTATCGCAACTATAATTTACACAAAATCGCCATAAACCCACAAAAAACCGGAAAAATGCAATGGGGGGACCAATAAAAAATCGTTAGTATTAAAAAATGGTTAAATAAACAATTGGTATTATTATTTAAAGTCTCCTGAAGAGAAAAAGTATGTTCCGATCGAAAAATATTTATTTTCAAGAATTATATACCATTTCTACGAAAACTTGTTTTTTTTCAAAATAAAAAAATAAGGGTATACTTTTTTCGATATAGAACAATCCAACGGGGCGAGAGCATTACAATTCCGACTTTACTGTTTTCGGACCACCCTAATGTATATACTTACATATGCATATAAATATATGTTAGTACATCATATTTTCAAACATGTACATGCCTTCCCAGTTCGTGTCGTTATTTGTGTGCATCAAATGCATTTATGTCCTGCAGGCGAAAATCTGTGTGTTTTTGCATTTTAACTCCTTTATCGTCGCCGCCTTTCGCATTCGCATTAGCTATGAACCCACAAAAGCTATCAAATCATGTAGTAATTTACTTCTATTTGGTAGTTTCTCATGCATTTGCACTGGCCTGTGCATAAACCTACTACATACTACTAAATACATATAAACACATGCGGCATGATGCCGTAAGCGATCTGCAAATATGGTTAAATTGAGATTTTGTTTGTTCTAGTTGTTGATTTGCTATTGCCTTTTTCTGTTAGAAAGTGTGTGAAAGCAATTTCTTTACACATACCACAGCTGGAAAAGATCTCCTATGCTACTTGAACCTCTTTCTTAAAATTTTCTCTTGGATTTATGAAACATTAGAGCGCCTACAGACGGGCAGCACTCATTGGATATAGTGGGGTACTTAGCACCACTCCCACTCTACGTGGCTCATAGTTAAATCTGATGCAAGGGCAAGGATAAGGGAATACCTGACCTATATTTTAGTTTAACCTGATTTTTTCCCAGTCAGAATTATATGTATGGGATCCAAGGTATAGTGACAATACAGGAAACTACGTTTCGGATGAGTTGGCTTGGAAAGGCTTCTTCGAATCGGTCCCGTGGAGAAAAAAGAGCGCAAGTAACTTTGGCTGCATGCGGCTGTTCTTGTCAGCTCGGAATGCGCTGAGCGAGCTCATAAGGCCGCAATTTTCAATTCCGTCGCGCATTTTGACTGGGTCGAAGTTCAAGCGGCAAGACTAAGTATTTCTCTTAAGCTTTCCAGTTTTTGCAGATGGCGTTTAGTCTTACGACTGTGGAAATTCATTCTTGGCACACAGCGTCATTCGTTATAGCCTAGCAGTTACCTTTCGTAGTGGTATAAAAGGCTTGATCTTAACTTTAACCTACACTAAAAAAAAAAAGTTGCTTATTTTGCACCACTCAGCGCGCTTGGGACATTTGACGTGAATCGCTGCATGTGCAAATTGTGTACAATTTATTTTGACGCGACTTTTCAAACAACTTGCAACCCTCTTTTAAAATATTTTGGAGATAAGGCTTTCGTTAACTTCTCTCGTTAAACTCCTGTATTGTAATGTTTCCTTAAACCTCTCATTACATTAAGCAGACATTTCTTCACTGGCGAGGGTAACCCTCGTTAAAATATTTTCAAAATTAAGCTTAGGTCTATCGTTTGACACCCATATACAAACATTTCATTTAAATTATTCATTAAAAGGATTTTGAATACCTAAACAGGTGGCAACCCCTTTCAAACATATTTTCTAAATAAAAACTTCTTAAACAAACCTAAGGTCTCTCATTGAACTTGTCCATTAAAAGGATTTTGAATAACCAAACAGGTGGCAACGCTATTCAAAAATTACTTTCGAAATAAAATCTTCTTTTAACTAACTTAAAATCTCTCATTTAATTTATC
This sequence comes from Rhagoletis zephyria, assembly GCF_001687245.7. Lineage (NCBI taxonomy): Eukaryota > Metazoa > Arthropoda > Insecta > Diptera > Tephritidae > Rhagoletis > Rhagoletis zephyria. The sequence continues at coordinate 1,278 of NW_016183815.1, read as the reverse complement.
AATAAAATTGAATTTTTAATTCTAAGCAGGTGGCATCCCCATCAAATATATTTTCGAAATAAAGCGTTCTTAATCTCTCTTTAGACCGTTTTTTTTTGTTTTTTTTTTTGGTTTACACCTGCATCGTAATATTTGATTGAACTTTTTAATTTAATTTTATATTAACAGGATGCAATGAAAAAAGAAAAAAAGAAACCTACTTTTCAAGCCAGGTCATGAGCAAATTTTCATGCCAACTTTCATGTGCAAAATTTCATGCGAATCCGTTCAGTCATTTTCGCATGATCTAGCGGCAAATATCTAAACTCACAAACTCACAAATACAAATTTTATACCTTTTTACGTCTCGAAAAATATATTCACTGAATGCTCCACTTTGTCATCATACAAGCCATAAACTAATCGCTAAGTGTCGGCCATCTACAAATGTGTGTGAGTATGCATAAAAAATTTATAAATAGCAGAAAAAAATTAAATATCACATAAAGTATAAATATATCATTTGTCTGCTTGTAAATGTGTCTTTTAACGCTATTCCTGAGCGTTCAACCCTTGCACATACATATCAACCCACAATCAACTGACATTGTAATCTGAATTTATCCATAAAACCTATGCATATTTGTACATATGTACATATGTATGCAGGTATATCTATGAGCGCCCGCAAAAAGAACAATAGCAACATTAAGTAGTGTCACAATAAAAGCATGCAATAATATGGCAACTCTAACAACATGTGGTGCAATAAACTAGCCTAATAGCGCACATAAAATAATTCCCACGTTCAAATTTCCATTTTCGCGCCATAAAATGCGCCATTTAGACAGACTGGAAAAAAAAATTAAAGCAGCTTTTGTGAAAAGCAAAAAAAAAAATACAGAAACACAAAAAAAGGTAAACAAAAAGCCAAATGAGGGTAAATACAAAAACAACAACAAAAGAGCAGTTAGTGGCTCATTTCGCTAGACCTAGTATGGTATGGCTTGCCAATTTTTATGTTGCATACATATGAGCTGATAACAAAAAGACAAAGAGCAGCAGCGACACAAAACAGTTTGAGAAAACAAAGAACCGTAATATTGCTAAGTGTATGCGTAGCTCATAAAATTGCATGCTAGTCGCAATCGAATAACGCCTAGCAATGCTCCATTGTTCATATTTTGCTTTTCATCTCTCATTAATGGAATTGCCTTAAACGCTTTTTTCTTTCAACTCCTTACTCCTTGCTGGCATTGCTTTTATTACGTGTATTGGTTTGCTTTTATTGTTGCTGTC
>NW_016183814.1:809-5424 GCF_001687245.7 Rhagoletis zephyria | reverse complement strand
TCTGCCGCCTTGGTGACACAAATGATGCGGCTATAGAAGGCAAAGAAGAGTATGTGACACATACGACTATTCGAACATAACAATGCAAAATATTTGTGTTTCTGTTTCTGTTTCTGTTTCAAAGCGTTCGTAAATTCAGTTATGCATAGTCTTGCAAACATTTTTGAATTAATACAGATTGCTATCGTTCCTTTGGGGCCATATATGTATGTATGGAGATAAGTAATTGGGTATGTGTTGGCAAAACTGAGTTGACCCTTCTAATAATATCCATTGCAGAGAAAAATGTTGATTAGAAGTATAAAGAAGGTTGATAATAGCTAGTGAAAAAATCGAAATTCGGAAATACACTCAGCGCTTATCCTGACTAAAGGATGGTGCCACATAGTGGATCTGAATATTAATCCTGCAAATATAGACCACTTCCCTTATATGTACCAGGAGGTGAACTATACCAGACATTCACGCTATAGCATTAGAAGGGTTATCTTTGACTCTAGCAGGGCTATTCTGGCTAAGGTATGTAACGGGTGATTTTTTTGAGGTTAGGATTTTCATGCATTAGTATTTGACAGATCACGTGGGATTTCAGACATGGTGTCAAAGAGAAAGATGCTCAGTATGCTTTGACATTTCATCATGAATAGACTGTCAGTTGTGCATTAAAATGTGGCATGCCGATTATTTCCTGTAACACATACAATCAACATAATTATACCTGCATGTGGGCAATATACATATGTACGTAGAAAACTGAACGCTTTGCTTCCAAACATTCATTCATGTATGCACTTATCTGTGCGTCCGTACGTTTGTGTGCGCTAGCTTGGAAATTCTGTTATCAATGGAATTTTCCACAAAGCGAAATTGCTGTATTTCTCTGCTTTTCTCGCAATCCACTCCAATACATCATCCATCGGCCACACTCTTCGCCCGCCTGCCGTTCATTCCCACTTAGCGGCTGCACAGAAGGAAATAGGTTAAGTGTGTTAGGATTTGTAGCTCGTCAGAACTATCTCCTAGGTGGAACACTGCCTGCTGTGTGCTGTGTGGCATGCAATTGGCAATCCTTTAGAAATTGGCTAACTGTCTTTGTTTTTGATTGTGTTGCCTGCTCTACTAGGTGTACTAGTCATATGGAGGTGCGTGTGAATAACAGCTCACAACCAACCAATCGGTTGCCTGGCTCGTGTTTCTGTCTCGAGTTGAAAATGAAGTTGGAGTTTACTGCCAGTACGCACCCTCCTATGAAACGCAATATTTGTGTGTGTTTATCTCCTCAGTTGCAGCTGTCACTGGTGGCAGTCATTTCGGATGACCCAATTTGACTACTCTCTCTCCATGCGTGTGTTATGTGGGTGTGTGTGTGTGTGTGGGAATTTTTATGCAGTAAAGCTATTTTCCACAAAATTCTTTGATAAAGTAGCATTCAATTCAGAAATGTTATTTTAGATAAAGGAAATATTCATGCAAGATGTTCAATGCACATGCATTCTTTGTTTATTTAAAAAAAAAAAAAAACATGCAATTTTGAGAGGCATTCCTTATTTGCATGCTCATCAACTGTCTATTTGGGGTTTTGTTTTCGGATCAAAAATATTTTTGTTGGTGAAGCAATTTTTTGTTGAATCTATTTTTCCTTTCCTAAAATAAATAAATGAAACTTCATTTCTTTCATCTGCTTTGTGGGAGGTACAAGCAACATAATTGGTGGCTTCTAAAACATCCAAAAATTATTAAACAGCGCTTGAATGTATGTATATATTAAGCTTATGCTAACTCATAGGATCATACAAATAAAAAGGTTCCAGAAATATAGTGTGTAAACAACTTTTCTTCCACGCTCTTCATTTCAACATTTCGAACTATAATTCAGTAACGCGCACTGGTCCCAAATAGCAAAAAAGCTGGCCAAAAATTAAAATAAAGTATACTTTCAACTTCGATGTTCAATTTATGGTAGTTTTATAAAGAACACAAAAACGGGTATTTCTACTGCAAGGATAGTGCTTACTATGAGGTTGATACTCATGGACATAAGCGCAAGGTCGCAACGCGCGAAATTGCTGGTTTTTTCTACTTTTAAAAATTAACATTGTAACCGTTATAAAAACTGAGGTACCAAGTGAAAGGATATGGTCTCTGTAGGTGAAATAACTTTTTATTTATTTATTTTTTTTTTGAGTGGCGTTGCCACCTATGTATAATATATATGTAGGTCTAACAAGCGACGGCATTTTTTGTTAATGACATTAGATTTGCACAGTTCATTAAATTAAAAAAAAAAAATGAGGTGTCAAAGGAAAAGGCTTGACCTTTCGAAGAGGGTTGCAACCTGTGCAAAAAAAAAAGAAGAAAAATGTGGGCTGTTCCTTGGATTACAAGAAATGAGGTGTCAAATGAAAGGGCTTGGTCTCCAGATGCTCAATTATGTATTATTTTTTGTAGGGTTGTAACCCCTTTAGTTGTCAATCGCATCTTATTTAATATCTAAACTTTCAGCGCATGGCGAAGCCTCCCGCATACGAGGCCGGCTAGTAATAAATAAACGGGTTTGAAACCTGCTTTTTTATTTAAAGTGGCATTTTTATTTTTTATCTCTGACGTCAAGATTTGTTTTAAAGGACTTTGTAATTTCAAAGGTATGTATAATTCCAAAAATTATTTAAAAAATTCAATGCAATGTAGAGCAATGTACGAAAATAAACTATATTGTACGTTACTATTTCGTTTCGTTTATTACTTCAACAGTTCGGTACAATACGAAAACAAATCGGCTGAGTTTACTTTGGCGATAGTACACTATAGTAGTTTAGTAGTTACCGACGAAACAACAAACGAAATGATTCGTGCAGAGAAAAATATATGTAGATATGTATGTAGTGCATGTTTTTTGATTGAATTGGATATGAGAATTTACAGAAAAAATATTTGTCACGTAATTGAAACGTTTGCATATATATAAAATGTACCCTAGGGTACAATTGTCACAAACGAAAAGCAAACGTTTCTCGTTGGGAAAAATGACAGTGAATCTTACAATTTGTTTCTGACTATGTTCACAAATGATATGATGATCGATGAGTAAATGGGAATTGTTTTGTGCAGTTTATTTTCGTACCCTGATGTAGAGTAAAAATATGGGTACCAATTGAAAGAGAAAATTCTCTAGAATTAGAAAAAAAATTAAAATTTTTTGGACTCACAGAAACGAATAGGTAATTTTTTTAAGGTGATCAATTTAGAACGACAAAATTCGGTAATGTTATCGAGTTATATAAGTATTTAATATATAAATTTTCCAAAAACAAATATTGCGAAATTTCAAGGATAAAATTTTAAAAGGCCATTTTCAATACTTACCAGTCCTTATGCATCAAAAAATTGAGTCTGTTTAAATTCTACAGAATTTCCTCTTTAATATGATATCCATACTTCCTCTCTAACCTATTATGTGACTATTATGTTGACCGTTCGAGATAGAAAATTTGAAAGTTTTTGAGGTACAAAAAAAGTACCACCCGGTACCGCTTTAGACTTCCCATTGAACTATTCGTTGTTGAGCCTTTAACATAAATTTAAAAATCTAGCGCGTTTACTTTTACATTTTACCAGTGGCCCTTATATATAGCTAGCTTTAGTTTTCGTTCGATTTCAAAAATTTTTAACATGAAAACAAAGCACAATGTGTAACAAATTTGGCCGAGTTTGATGAAGTAGTTTTTGAGATACATATACATACATATGTATATGATAAAAGTGGGCCCATTTTCCTATTTTTTCTATGAAAAAACAATTTTTCGCTAAAGAGCCATTGTAACCTATATAAATTTTGGGTAAATATTGATGAGTTCTTTAGCCCCACTGCTCAAAAAATCTAAACGTCCGGTACATACATACATATAAATTCAAGGCCGTATTTCTACTGAAATTGCTTTACTCCGACGATTTGTATACAATGTCATTGAGTAAGGTATCGATTTCTTTCAAAAGCAAATTTTCTTTTAGACAAATGCTACATATTTGGCAACATTCATAGAAATTTTTTAAATTAGCGATGTTCAAAGTGGAAAAAATTAAGAAACATTGGGGGTTCTAAACTTTTATCCAATTTGTACCAAACTCTCCACAATTATTCTGCTTGACACATAAAAGCAATCGTTGACAAGTTTTGAAATCGTCCTAAAATTACGCCCACTTTTCATATAACGGTAAATTTTAGAAATAAGAAAACTTGGGGTTGTACCGCCCACTTAAGGCTACATAAGTTTATCTCGCTTTATCGATTTCTATCAAACACGTTTAAATTATTTTATTAAGTCTAAATGAGCAAAATCACCCTTTTTGGCACGAAATGCCAGTTTTCCGAAAGGTAAAAAACGATATTTAATACGACTTCTTTACTTGTTTACTATTATTTTTTTTACTTTATTTAATTGTTTTTATACCCGAGCGCACTTGTGCACAAGGGTATTATAATTTTGTTCACATAACGGTTGTTTGTAACAGGCAAAACGAATCGAGATAGATATAGACAAATGTATACATAAATGATCAGAATGAAAAGAGAAATCGATTAAGCGGTGACTGTCTGTCCGTCCGTCCGTCCGTCCGT
>NW_016183814.1:0-788 GCF_001687245.7 Rhagoletis zephyria | reverse complement strand
GACGGATGGTATTGAAAATGGGCAAAATCGGACAATAACCACGCCTACCTTCCATATAACGGTAATTTTCACAAATACGAAAACTGCGATATTTTACTAACTATTGAAAATAATTCACTTAAAATTGATATTTATAATAATTTTGAGACGAAAAATAAGAAAATTATAAATTTTTGAAAAATGGGCGTAGCCACTCCCACTTATGGTTACATGTGTATATCTTGCCAACCGCTGTTCCGATTTCTTCCCAACTTGGCACAGTTGTTGCCCTTGGTACAGCATACAAACGGCCGAAAATTTTTAAAATCGGACAATAACCACGCCCACATCCCATATAAGGGTAATTTAGAGAAATACGAAATCTTCGATAAATCAGTAAATATTAAAGCTAATTTATTCAAAATTGATGCTTGCAACAATTCTTTACCAAGAAATACGTTTATGATAAAATTTTGGAAAATGGGCGTGGCACCGCCCACTTATGGTCACATATATGTATCTCGGTAACCGTTCTACCAATTCGCCCCAAACTTGGTACGGTTATTGTGCATGCCACATTAAAGCAAAGCGTTGAAAATTATTGAAATCTTCCTAAAATTACGGCCGCTTTTCATATAACAATAAATTTCAGAAATGCTTGAAATTTTAATATTTCGAAATTTAAGGACGCTAACTTACTCAAAATTGATACACCCCGGCTTACCATGTAGCGGTAGCTTGCGGAAAGGTGAAAAACATATTAATACTTGCGCCGGGTATTTAATGTTCGGCTCCGCCCGAACTTAGAC
>NW_016183813.1:0-5424 GCF_001687245.7 Rhagoletis zephyria | reverse complement strand
CATTTTTCCTAAATCCGGAGTGTTTAAGCCGCCGCTTAAACTTAATACGGCGGCCGTGCGCGAGTTATGTATTCCAGTGGCTTCACTGAATACTGGAAAGGAACTTTCGCCTTTAAGGATAAATGTAAATGAAATAAAATAAAGATTACGTTAACACTTGTAATTTCAAAATCAAATATAATTTATGTTCAAGAACTTTTAATATTAAGGGCCAATTTCACAATGCGTAGTTAACTCAGAATCGGGAGTTGACTACAGAATTTTGTACTGAAAATCTCTAGTTAACTGTCGATTCTGAAATTGGCCCTAAGTCTTGTTATAAAAACGGCCAGGCAACAACTGATTTTTGGTTTCCTAATTCTAAAAGTCTTTACTGTCAATTCTTATTTATTAGTGTATGGTACATAACCCATACACTTCTATTTTTTTGTATGTATGTATATGTTAAATATATTCATATGTATCAATATTCTTGACTCAGCATTCTTCTTATTGCAGTTGTTTTCTTAGCCACGGCGGCTTTAGTTTCGTTAAGGGCCAATTTCACAGTGCGTAGTTAACTCCGAATCGACAGTTAACTAGAGATTTTCAGTACAAAAATCTGTAGTTAACTCCCGAGTCCGAGTTAACTACGCATTGTGAAATTGGCCCTAAGTTATTGTTTTGATAGCCACGGCGGCTTTAGTTTCATTTGCCTACAGTTAGATGGGCATATGTACATACATATATGATTTGCATACCATACCATACCATAAGTATAAGTACTTATGGTTGTTTATGATTTGATTTTCTTTATGACCTTNCAGTTTCCTGAATATTCGTAAGTCAAGATCAGTCAGTCAGCCAAAAGTCGACGGTGAATTTGAGCTTGACGTGCGTTGGGTCGGTTGACGGCCTACACGTTATGGTCTCCCACTCGATCATTGGGAGATACGATATTAGTTTTGCCATGGCATGAATTGCGCCATCTATGACTTGCGGTTCTTTCATAACAGTCAAAATTCTGGCTCTATGACTCTCTATGCTCCAGTTCGTAATCGTAATTCCGCATATCCCAGGTCCACCTTGCTATTTTCGGGTTAATTTCCTATTTGGTGAGGGTAAGTGCCAGTGAATTGCAATCTGTGACGATTTTAAATTTTATGCCTTATAGGGAAACTCGGAACCTCTTCAACGCGTAGATTATAGCTAGGGTTTCTAGCTCAAACCTATGGTATCTGGACTCTACCTCTGTCGTTCTTTTTGAAAAATAGACAACTGGCTGTAATTTTTTGTCGGTTTTCTTTTGGAAAAGTGTTGCTCCAAAACCTAGGGAGCTTGCGTCACAATGGAGTTCTTTCAAATCGTTTGCTATATATTGCTAATATTGAGGCGGCTATCAGTTTTATTTTTAAGGTCTCGAAAGTTTCCATCTCTAAATGACCAAACCGGATTTTTTTTCTGTTTTTAGCAAATCGTTAAGTCGAGAAATCTTGTTTGAACCTTCGAAAATAAGAGCGAAGTCTGAGTAAACTTTTTACTTGCTGCGCTCTAATCTTTCCTGTCAGCCCTTATATCTTCACCCGTAACAGAATACCCTAAATACGAAATTTCCGGTCGTAGTAACTCCCACTTAACCAGACGCAACCCAAATTTGTTTTGAACCAGGCACCGAACAACTTTTTCTAAAATAAATGTTGATCTACGGTTTCCGTAACTACCGTAATGTCATCAAGGTGGACGATTACTTCACCGGCAAGTGTAATTTCTGCAGGAATTTAGTTGACAAACTTTTGAAAAGTCGCGGGGCGTTTCTTGACCAAAAATGCATCCTCAATCAATAATTCGAACTGACCCTACGGCGTTGTAAATAATGAGTACTTTATAGAGTCTTCTTCTTCGACGAAGGAATGGAAAACCCCGTTCTTTAGATCTAGTTTCGTGAACAATTTTTTTTTATTTAGTAGCCTATCAATAAGTCGTTTATTAAAGGTATGGGGTAGTAGTCTTTTGCGGTAAATTTGTTCAACTTCCTATAGTCGACGCACATTCGAAGTTCTCCTGTCTTCTTTTTTACTAAGAAACAAACTCCGACTCACTAGGACGTATATAACCTTTTCTTAAATATTCATCTATAATGGTTTTGTAATTCTGCTTTGCTGGGGGAGCAACTAAAAGGTTTACTGCTTTCTAAGACTAATCGGATTTCTTTTCTGGTTTTGGGTGCATCTGGTCTACTCGCGCATTCATTGCGGAATGCTGTCACCAAATCGTTAGCCGTCTTGCAGTTTTGTATTTTGGCTTGAACCTGTAGCTGCCAGTCCGGAATGCCGTCGATTATATTTTCGACGAACTCCAGGTCGCTAAGGCTGCGGGCATTACTTAGCAACCGTTTTTCACTTACGTAGTTTCCAAACGTTTCTCCAGCTCTCCACAACCTCTTCTCAAATTTTCGTCTGGCGTCCAACGTGCTTTCCTTGTTTGCAAATGTCCCCGACCTCTCCTAGTGAACATTTTATTCGAATTATACCACGTTAGGGCCGCCCCTTTTAGTTTTAACAGCAGGACAACACAACGCCTCATCGCTCACTTTTAAGGCTGACCGCAAGTGTAAAAGTTAGGATCGCCACATGTCAGAGCTTCTTTTCTATCTATTGGTCCTTTCTGGCTGAATTGTCCTTATTTTTCATTCTAATATCTCTATTTCATTTAGAAGAAAATCTTTCCTTTTAATTGTGCTTTTTTCAATATCATCTCTTACCTGATGTACAACTTCTAATATTTCGGACGGTTGAATAATATGTAGTATTGTTGTGGTTTTATTAACCACTTTCACTTGCCCAATGTGAATCATCGTATAACCTGTTTCGTCCAGTATTGGTGTCACTTGAAGGTGTCCCTGTATAAGCCCTGTAACCAACTTCATCCGGGCTACCACAATCATTACTATTATAAACCACATTATCTGACATTTGGTGTTCCGTGAAAGATAAAATAAGGAGCGACATTTACATCACGTTTAAACAGACAAAAATAAATAAAAAAATTTGTTTGCTGCTTATAAAGTGTGTAAACTGCTTTACGAACAAGGAAAGCTAAGTTATCGTTTATAACCCATAACAAAGCGGAAATGCGTGGAAATAAATTTAATATCACAATTTATTTTAATAAGGATTAGTAAATGTATTAGCGTTTACTGTCTACAGTAAAACCACTTATTATTCATTAGATGGAGATGGAATAGCTCACATCGAATTTAAAGAGAAGAGACANACTCATTAGATGGAGATGGAATAGCTCACATCGAATTTAAAGAGAAGAGACAAGGATTGAATGATAAAATTTCGTACATAGAAGCAGGAAGAGTTTTTGGGACGGCAGAGCAGAAGCTTGCTTTGTTGAGTTGTGGGGCCAGAAGGTAGACGATTTGCGAGGCGCCAGGAAAAACACGCACGTCTACCAAGAAATAGCCGAAGACTTAGCAAAGCAAGGATATGACCTGTCGGCCCAAGATGTAAAATATAAAACTGCAAATTTAACTGCCAAATACAGGTAAGATATTCATGTCTATTCCAGTATCTGACGGGTGGCATTCGCATAAATCTAATCTTTCGCAATTGCTTGTTTCATTCATCACAAATATACAACTTTGCAAATTACAACTTTATTCTCCTGATGTTAATCCAGAAAGGATTTGTCATTAAATTTTTATCCATATGGATGATTGCTTTTAATTGCTTCAGGGTGTCATTACCTACTATACCGTGGAATGACTTTAGGGTTGATAAATGAAGAATTTTATTTTTCCTATTTCTGGTCCGAAAATATCCACGAAAGTGTGGTGCGTAATTTCAATCGCTCCGGCGACTGATTATACCGTAAAGGGTTTTTTATTTAAAATTGGGTTCCTAATCCTAGTTGACAGGATATAATTTTTATTAGATCCAGTATCAATTGAAAAATCTATTGTGTATCCGCTTTTTGTTAAAAACTCGTAATAAGGCAGCGAAGACGGAGTAATCTAAAAAATGGATAGTATCAGGTTCAGCATGGTCTTGTTCATTCGTTCATGGATTCGCTTGTTCCGTTCGGGTCTGACTCCACTTGATAATCACGTGAATTTGATGACCCCGTGTCGGTATAAAAGTTTCTTTGCTTTTTATATGGAGGGTATATTGGCTGTGTGGAGAGCGGACGTTTCTGTGGTGGATTGTTTTGATTAGGTCTATTTTGGTAATTAACTTATCTTGAATGTAGTGAATTGTTCACCTCCATAGGAACCGGTGGCTTTGGAGGCAAATTCGGTCTGTTATTGAAAGAAGTATTTAAATAATTTCTATATACTGACGGATTTTGGGTGTTATTTGCATGGTTGTTAAAGCGTGATGAGAATCCCTGATAATTTTGTGTGTAATTATAGTTGTTACGTGGAACAGCGGTTTGCTGAGCTCGGTAGGCGGGTGGAACATACGGGTATTGGGGATAACGGTTAGGTTGGCGGCCAAATGTTTGTTGGCCGGAGTTTTGCCTAGGTGAATAAGAATAAGTAAGCTCACGATAAAAAGGTCTTTTGTTATTAAATGTTGTATTCTGACGGGGAGGTCGAGATGGTGGTTGATTGATTGATTTGTGGACATTATGTGCATGATTCATTCGGAATGACATGTTGTCGAACTTTTGGCACAAATGCATACCTTGAGGTAAGGTTGTTGGCTCACGAATGCTAAGGAGGCGAGGTAGGTCTCCGTTTAATCCACGAACAAAAGTGTCTAGTGCTTTTTCCCTGTAGGAATTCGTCATCGTCCTGATTGACTCCTTGCCTCGATGCAAGAAATTTTATCCAGGATCAATGAAAGGTGTTAGTAACCTTCTGGTAGAATGTGGGGATGTCGTCGTGGCGTTGAGCCATAGTGGTCATTTGGTATTCTAGGGTGCCAATGTCCCGTTTATCAGAGTAGTGCATCATAAGGCACTTCCTAATTTGTACTCAATCGAGTGGAGTATTATATGACTCTACGGCCGTGTCGGCATCACCGACTATTTTATGCCTTACTGTATGTAGAATGGAGAAATATTTAGGTGTATTTTTCAGTCCTTCATATGCCTTAAATATTCTGTCAACACTTTTTCCCCAGGAGTTAAATTCTCCAGGTCGTCCAGAAAATTCCCTCAGACATTTAACCATATCTGGAACTTTTTCTAGATCATTAATATTCTGCATAGTCAGAGTCACGTTATGGTCAGNTATAATCGATTCCATCATTGATGGATTAGTGGTTGGAGGATTTTCTGGGTGGCCGGATACGTGTCCGGATGCGTAGTTAATCCTAAGTTGATTTAGTTGTTCCACTAGTTCTTCTGTGGTTCCTGGCATTTTCTTTCTGGATTTTGTTTTATACTGGATATATTTCTATAGATTCTTCAAATTCTTTTAAACCGATAAGT
>NW_016183812.1:0-5424 GCF_001687245.7 Rhagoletis zephyria | reverse complement strand
TATGTTTTAAGATGGACAGTCCAGAAGCTGAAGTTTAAAGTTCTCTTGAAGAAAAACTTCGGCACGCTTTTTCCATCACGGAAAGAGTGGGAGGATCCTAATTTTATTGAGCGCTTCGAAGTATCCATTTTTACAGACGGCCCAAACTGGATTGTACAGTGTTTCTCAGGCAGAGGTCTTTGCCATAAAAGAGGCGTATAAAATAATTGTATCCTCAAAACTAGCGAGAAACAGCTTTGCTATTTTCTCGGATAGTCAGACAGCGATCAACGCACTTGACTCTGTAGNCTTATCTGGGTGCCGGGGCAGAGCGGAATTCATGCCAACGAGATGGCTGACGAGCTGCACTGGAAAAAGGTGGCTAACCTGTAGGGTCTGCAGGAGTCTGTGGGCCACCTGCTGCAAAAACGAACCGATTTTCTTATCAAACTAAACAGGAGGGCTCTATCTCGACTAACTTCTGTTTACACAGGCCACTGGGCCATGGGAATCCATGCTGCAAGAGTAGGACTGGAACACAACACTTCTTGTCGAAGCTGTTATGCACCAGATGCAGAAGAAACGGTGAAGCATCTGCTCTGCGATTGTCCAGCCCTATGTAGGACTAGAATCAGGCTTCAAGCCTGCTTCTACGGTTTAATAGACATAAGGGATACTAACCCACTGCAACTTCTTATGTTCTTGAACTCCACACACTGGGTTTGAGATAAATAACCGACTTCTGCTGTTTTCTTTTCGCGCTTTCGTTTCAGTTTAAATTGCGAGTGGTGGTTTTAAAACGGCACGCTGAAGTGATAATTGGAGTAGTTAAACTATCCACTTCAACCAACCTACCAACCAAATCATGTTATGTGGGAGCAGATAAACCATAAATCCTATTATTATGGCCAGCGGCCCAACTACTTACCATACCAAGAGCAACAAGAGCAGGCACTGGAGAGATGCAGGGTGACTCGGTTGAAAGACAACGTCAACAAGTCTGCAAACCAAACTTGACAAGGGATGACGGAAATTCGTTCCAAAATAAATCACAACGTCAACATCTTCTGAATACGAGAGATCGGTTTTTTTTTTGGTGGCCAAACGATTGCAACGATTTGCAAGCTAAGATTTATTAAAATAGGAACACAGTTAGCCTTCCACTAAAAAGCACGATTACAGCGAAGACAGCCACTACACCTTGGCCCATAGCCAAGCCACTTTGAAAGGTTATAATAGGAACCATAATAGCGGAATCCGGGTTTGTACAGAAATTCTGTGACGGTTTCACATCGCTGCGCCAGCTGAGTGCAACCCTTTGCTGGGATCGCTGACATAACAATGTCGATGTAAACGAGATAGTAGATGGGATGGCCAATTATGACTTGGGATTCCAATAAATGAAAAATCTATGAATACACCTAAGCTGTTAGAAATGCATTATGGGCCAAACGAGATGTTTGTGAGGTCGCAAGGTCGTTATGGCCGCAGTCAGATAGGAAAAAGGCGGACGGCCTTCTGAGTAAAAGTTCTAACTGGCGTCATCAGAGGGCACTGTGCTGTTGCACCGATACTTCAATGATGCCAAATACCAACGAATTCTCTCTGTAGGAGCTGCCGCGATGAGAATGTGGAGGAATCCATTTACCATTTTCTTTGGCGATGTCCAGGCCTACGGTCAACGAGACTCAAACACCTGGAGTTACGCTTTTTACCAGTCTGGCGGAGATATCGAAGGCGAACTCCTGGATAATTTCATTTGGGGTAGCAAGTGGTTCTGCAGGTTGAACGACCTGGTTATTATTATTATTTTTTTTTTCAACTTTATAAAGGAATCCCCGGTTATAATTGTAGGGTATAAATACCTTGTTCTTTTATACCTGTAAAATGTAGGGTATAAATACCTTGTTCTTTTATACCTGTACAATAATCACTGACGTCCTCTTAATTACCAATAAAATTAACTGCAGGAATGCATAATGTAATTGGCTCGGTCAATGTCCATATACCTCTCTTATCTGTGTTTTTTCCTCCTTTTTGATTACAATCTATCATAGACAGGACAATAAGCAATTTAGATTGCGTGTAGGAATACGGTAGTCTTAGACCATCGTCGTTCGATTATGATCTAAAGAATTCAGAAATAATTAGAGCATAGAACAACAATTTTGAATACATCCTAATACATTTAAGACAAGCAGTTACACTTGTACATACATGTACATATCCATATAAAACAAATATTTTGTGTTTATAATATTTTAGGAAGCTCCGTGGGCTGAGCTCATTTCAGTCTTCTTCTTGTGTTCTTGTTCATTGTAACATAGAAGAAAGCCACAGAGCCAATGAATAGGATGAGTCTGCAATAGTGGTAATGTGATCCCCACTCAGGCAAATACTCACGGAAATCCATCTGCATGTAATGGCGTGTCTATAAGAAGGACAAGCTTCTGAAATATCACGGAATCTCTTACCTAACTATTGCAGCCTCGCTATTTAATAGAAAATGATCTTAAATTTAAGTTAATAGAAGATGATCTACAAGGTCCGCATGTAGGATATAAGGTCGAACCCACACTCAGAAAAAAGTCCGCCAAATATATTCCTCTCAACACATGATTTGGTAACTATAAACAAATATGTAACTATAACCAAATGATGTGTTGAGAACAACATATTTAGTTGACGTAACTAAACTCTTTTCTCAGTGCACTCTTACATCAGAAGCGACCACCGCTTCGGCATGTAATCGGGGCTATCACGGGCGCCTGCGTGATCGGGAAGCATGCTAACAGAATCAGAGTAAAGTCGAACTACTTCTGTCATAGTTGCTGCGATCTAATACACGCAGAAAAAATTCAGGTAAATATATTTTTCAGTACACATAATTTGGTTGCAGTTACATTGTTTAGTTATAGTTACCAAATCATGTGTTGAAAGAAATATTGTTAGCTAACCTTTTTCTGGGTGTAAAACAGTATCTGTGCAATAGAGCAGTATCCACGTTCGATATAATAAAATAGTATCTTCATCCCATTACTACTTTCTTGAGTGACAGACTGAACTGAGTGCGGCTAGTATGTACGTATGACCTCGGGACCTTGATCCTTCGAATCGGTTCCATTTCTAGGTAAAGCAAGGATAAAAGGAACCTTTAATACGGTATCATTGCTGCATTGTATAGGGGCAGCCACGATAACCTAGGCTATAGCAACTTAAAGACAACGGATTTGCTAAGTAGGTGTTGGGTAGAGGTGCTTATGATGTTTGTAACTATTAGAAGTTTAAAGTAAAGTAAGTAGGGAAACGAAGTAAGAGCATTTAAACCTTGTTTACTTAGATTCGCGGGTAGACCCCTCGAGCTTCTAACTACTTTAGCTATCGACATTTATGTCTTTAAAGGCGGAATTTTTTTTATCTACCAGTCTGAAAAATTCTAAGCAAGCACAGCAAGCGTAAAACGGTTGTGATTCAACACTGATTTTTTTTTTTTAAATGTATATAGGAAGAACTGCAATCAACCAACTCACTAGCATCTTCCCTCCACCTTTTACTATCTCAAAAAAGCACAAATTTTTCAACATGGTTTAGTGATAGTAATTACTCATCTTCCTGATATTTCCGCTGAATGTAGATATTACATATGTAATTAGAGTCCGCATTCATTAGAAGCAATAAAGACATTAAATATTTGCAATTAAAAATGCTGAACCTCATAAATTATGCATTGCCTACCTAACATTCCGAAGAGAATATTAAATTATCCGCTATTAGTTCAGAACAATTTCTAGTGATTCAGATTAAAAGCGAAAGTCAAGTGTTTTCCGAGGATGTTAAAAGTCATTAGTCATACACATACATATGTATGGATATACGCGGAGTAGAATGATGCATTTTTACTTCATGTGTGATTTCCAAAACATTTAATCACAGGTAGTTTTTATACCAGTCGGGGTTATTTTTGGTTTATTGAAATATAAAAAAATGTTAATCGGTGATAAAATGTCTGTGTTCAGTTTAGCAGTGTTGCTGCAGCTTAGGTAGATCCCAGGGAGTTGCTCAGTGTTAATCATTGAGTGCGAATCAAACTCTGAAACCCGAAGGCTGGATAGCCAAGTTGAAATTGTATATAGGGCGTTCCCTACCAAAATGGACGGGGTTCACGTTTCATGTGTTTGATTTATTAAAATGTTTAGGGTTGATGGATAAACATAAATAATAAATAAATATGAAATTTGAGCTTGATTAATACATTTTTAAAAACTGTACAGCACAAAAAGGAAAACAAATCGATTTAATAGTTTTCCAAATATTTCGAGAAAATTCTCTATGAAAATAAATATTTAAAAAATTTTTTTTCTTGGAAAAATTTTCACATACAATTTTTTTATAAAAAAATAAAATAAGCCATCTAAAAAAAAAAATTTCAAAAATACAATGGTAGCTCGGAGTATTGCGCAATATTTAAGTATAGTATTACGGGGTGCACTCTACAATAATTTGGGTTATGATTTTTTTTAGAACGAAGTTGAGTAAAATGAGTACATTACAATTTACAAATTTTTTAAATTCTTTTTAGAATGTTTTTTTTTGAGTATTGCAGATTGGTCGCCCATTTAATGGGCTATAAAACGGCGAGCTCGGAAATTCCAGAAAAAATTTAAAAAATTTGTAATATTTCCAAAAACTATTTTTTTTTATCTAAAAATTTTTATGTCAAAATTTTTTCAGGAACAAAAATTTAAAAAATTTTTCTTACCATAGAGGATTTTTATGTGGTTATGTGTGATTTTTTTCAATTTTTTCCCTCGCCCGTTCTCGAGATATTTGGACAACTATTAAACCAATTTGTATTAGTTTTTGTGCTGTAAAGTTTTTAAAAATCTATTAATCAAGCTCAAATGTCATATTTATTTATTATTTATGTTTATCGGTCAACCCTAAATATTTGAAATAAATCAAACACATGAAGTATGAAAGTGTTAGCACATCTTTTTTCTGTATACAGCTGCGGAATTATTACCATAAGATGAGCATCCATTGCTAGTTCCGTAGATCAACATTGTCCTGCAATATCGTTGTGGCCGCGTAACCATATAAATCTAATACGAGAATATTCTCAGGCAACTAAAAGGGAGGCCAAACACGCTGCAGTACTCTGGAAGCATATAGAGGTTAATGGATATATCCTGAGAACTTTAAACCAACCGAAACAGAGTTTGGTTATACCTACTTGTACCCTGTAGGGAAACCGCGGACTAGTGAAAAAAATTTCTAGTTCCGTACCTGGTCTTTATCGCCAAAAAGGAACTAGTCTGATATGAACTAGATCCCCACCAGGCCAAAATCGGCGAAAAGTGGTACTTTTAAAAAACTAATTTTGTTCAGTTTTTTTTCTAGAAATCTATATCTAAAGTGACGAATTTAGAAATAGTTCGGAACTAT
>NW_016183811.1:0-5424 GCF_001687245.7 Rhagoletis zephyria | reverse complement strand
GTTTGCTCACTCGCTCGCTCGAACTCCGAGTTTTTGCCCACCCTGATAACTGCACATTACATAAAAAAAAATTGCTCATTTCATAGAGATTTCGGATAGGTCCCACTCGTAGTACTTCAAATAGAAAAAAAATTATAGTCGCTTTTGTGGCTAAGGGACTGAGACACGCTTAAATGATTCTAATAGATTTAAATTTAAGTTGCACTATTACCTACTCCTGACATTATTTAATGATACTAACTATTTTTGCTTGTCAGGGAGCTCACCCCCTACCAGGGAAGGTAGGGCAGGTTACTTCTTGGACACTATGTATAATACGCGCAGGGATTTTTTGTCCAGTACCAAAGATCTCCACCGTTCGCTCGATTTTCAAAAGTGAGGTTGCAAATTAAAGCGCTGGACCCGCAAATGCCCAAACTGGTTTTAATTTTTCGAAAGGAGTTGCCACCTTATGAGCATTTAAATTCAAATTATTTAATAATCAATGCCATCATATCTGCACCGTTCGTTCGATTTTCCAAAATGAGGTGCCAGAAAAGGCTTGGACGGCAGATACGCAATAAGGTTTAACTTTTCAAAAAATAATAATCAAATAATTTAAAAAAATTAAATGTTTTGAAAAGCTTAGTTTCAGAACCTAACTATAGGAGGGCTGCCAACTGTTAAAAAAAAAGTAATTTAATTTGAATTAAGGGAATTGGGTAAGAGAAATATGTATATGGGTGTCAAACGATAGAGGTTTCAGAAGGTTCGTTTAAAAGTATTTTGAAGAGGGCTGCTTGAAATGTCGAATATTTTGTTAACTTATACATAATGAAATATTAAATTATGTCAAACGAAAGAGAATATTTTTGAGGTGTTTAAGGAGTGTTGCCACCCGTTTAAAAAGTTAAATTCAAATTGTTTTAAATGAATAATTAAAATATTGGTATCAACGGAAATGGGTTTAAAAAGGCTTTGTTTCTGACTTATGTTAAGAGAGTTGCCACATGTTTTAAAAATTAAATTCAACTTAATTCATCAGTGAAACAAAGTATGTATCACAATGTTCAAACAGGTTTTAGGTCGAAACTACTTTTGGAGAGGGTTGCCACATGCTTAAAAGGTCGAATTTAATTAACTTATACGAAAGTTATTTGAAATATGAAAATACGTGTTTCAAGCGAAAGAATGTTAAGAAATCTTTAGATTGAATATTTCGAATGTATGAAGAGGTTTGCCACGTGTTTAAAAAGTTACATTCAAATTATTTAGAAGGTTAAATGAAATTTAAATACGTAGATCAATTGAATGGGTCTGAAATTTATTTAGGAGGGTTACAAGTAATCAAATTCAACATAATTAACAAGATTTTATTTTGAAAATACTTTTCAAGTCAATTTTCACCTGTATGATAAGTCGAATTTTCTTAGCTTTGTCAATGGAAAGATATTTATGAAAGCGTTAATTTAAAGATATCTTGGATTAGGTTCGCCACCTTTTCTAAAAGTCATACCGATCTAACTAAGTATACATATATATTACACGAGAAGGTCGTTTTATGTGAAGGTTATTATATTTACACTTTTCTTTCGAATTTTAAATATTACAGGTCAAATTAAAGACCTTAGCCTGTAGATGTGCGATAGAGTTTTATTTATTTTTTCTAATTAAGAACTGTTTTATCGGTAATTGGATGAAATTAAAAACCTGCACCATGCGAGACCTCTCTTCACTCATAAACGGCTGCATGGATTTGAATGAAATAAGCATTGCACTCGGATTACTCATAACGAACATTATGATTTATATTTGGAATAGTTTATAGGTTTTGAAAACTCAATTTGGGGCGTTTTAACGCTGTGCGGGTTCCATAGTAATTTTATATTTTCGTATGAAAACATGGACGGGTAATTTATTTTAACACTTATGTACACTATCTTACACTCTTCTGGCAAATTCGTCCTCCGAGCAACTACAAATTTATGATTAATAGCTTTTGCTTTCTTCTGCTAAACATTCTGACTCTCTAATAATGTGTTAACACAGTTTATCACATTTCATAAGCCCGAAAGTGCTATGCCAGGCACTTGATCATTAATTTCCACAGCCCACTTAACCATTTCTTATATTGGCAGCGTTACTGTGGTCTTTTGCTAATTAAATTTTGCCATACTTGCAGCACATTAATCAATATAAAAATAATTTCTCACACCTTACTTTCCAAGCCATATCGTTAATGTTGCTGCACGCCTCACTAATGAAAGCAAAAGCCGCCCGCCCATTTATGTGCTAAACGTTGTTGAAAAGCAGCAGAATGTTTCGCACAGCAACCACCAGACACCAACGAATAACCAATAATCTAGCGCAGGACATTTGCCAGTTACAATCCTGTAGTACTGGTAACTCCTGTTCGTGCCCCACAACAGCGCAACAGCTCATTATTAGTTCTGATGTACGATCTAATTTTGTTGATGTTTTTGCTTTTATTATTATTGTTTGGTCTGCAGCATAGCCTAAAATAATATCTAATAATAAATTTTTACACTATGCACGTGATTGCTGTACATAACTACTTACCCTTATCTCGCTGCCTCTCCGTTCTAACTCCCAATTGAGCATCTAAATTATGTTATGTATGCATGCGTTCGTATGGAATAAAAGCTTAAGTCGGAATATTGCCTTTACTATAATGCACCTTTATTATTTAAATCACAAGGAATTTTTTGATGAGACTAGCTGGCATTACACTGATTTATTTAAAACTTATTTTGTAATAGTTTTCCAATGGCCAGCGAGTCATTCGCAATTGCACGCTACGAATGGTACATTTTACTAAAGCCAATATCTCGACTTAAATTGTTATTCCATACGAACACAGATGTTTTGTTTGTTTTAAGTACTCACATGCGCTGACTGACCAAAAATTAATTAAACGTTTTCGTTATTTTTTGTTCGTTTACTTGTATGCGTTTGTTGGTCGTTTTGCTGTAATTTATGTCTGTTCGCATTTATCAGCGTTATTAAGTACGAATGTGTTTATCATTAATGTACGCAATGGCATGTGCTATGGATGACATACTCACATGCATATTTTCTCTGGATAAAATCACCTGCTTGAACGTAAATTGAGCTAATTTATACTACGAGAATTTATTGTATTTAATATTGTGACGGTGAGAAAAGCCAAATTGCTCGAACTATTCTGAAGAGTAGTAAATTATTACTTTAATATAAGAATTTTGAAATTTCAGGAAGGGAACAGAAAAATATACGTACGTAGTTAAAGCGGCGTTTCAAAAGTTTCAGTCTGAGACTTATTTTATTGGAGTTCCCCTTTATAAACTTCTTTTGTAAATCGGCATAGGAAATATTAGACGACTTTCAGACCCCATTTCAGTTATAAACTACGAATTTTACTATATTTTACTCGGAAAATATTTTGTTTAAGGCATGTCTGNTAACTTGGTGTAAATTTGTGAATTTTGGTGCAATTAATCAGATTTATACCGAAATTCGTAAATCTACACCAATTTATGCACCAGTGTGCTACTTGAGGCAGTTCTCAAGAAAAACGAAATGGAAGAGAAATTTTCTGCTGTCGTAATTTTTTAAATCAGTATGCACCTCGCAAAAATGATCGTAAATTTATTTCTCCAATTATATTCAACAATTTTTCTTCAAGAAATTTTACAGCAGCAGCAAAGTACTTTTTCTGGCAACAGAAATAATGAAAAATAGTTCTTATGATTTTTCTTCGGAACTGCAAACGGCCCTTTATATGCGTAGAGTAATTTCCGGTTAAGTTATAGGTTTGTGAAGTTTAGAAACAGAAAATTTAGCAAAATTCGACATGATTCGAAATAATTCGCAAAAACCAATCTCAGAAAACGAATGGTATATCCTCAATCAGCGATTCAAATATAACCTACACATTATGAATGCCGTCCTTGTATTTTTCTGAAAAACATTTTTTGTAGACCTGTGTTATTATTATTTACGTATGTATATTAGACCGTATCACTTTACAAGGAAAAAAATTCTTCGTACACCCCTGGGTTAAAGTATTTTTTAAAGGCATTTTCGAAAACTAAATTTTTTTGCCCAACCTGGGGGTCGCCTTTTTATGTTTGGCATTTACAGTCGTATCTTAAAGTTTGAGAACAGTGATATGTTCCTGTCTCGACAGGACTTTGAATTTCCAGAGATGCGATCAGTGAAGAACCAATACAAAGCCGCGGCTGAAATACGTGAGTGCGTAGAGTTTGAAATGTTGGTCGACAGGACAAACGCCCGAAAATATTACCAGAGAGTTAGGCGACTTACTGAAGGTTTTAAGACCAGGGTGAACTCCTGTAAGAACAACAATGGCAACCTAGTGACTGATGTCCAGAATGTATTTAAACTATGGAGGGAAAACTTTTCCACCCTACTGAATGACAGCAGCACGGAAAGTTGTGGACAAGACGAACCTCAGCCCCCAGTCGATGATGACGGAGTCGATGTACCACCTGGATTTGACGAGGTACGAATAGCAATAGCGTGCTGACAGCCTGCCAGCTTAGCTATTCAATTACGGCGACGATGAGCTAATAAGGTGCCTTCATCAACTCTTATGCAGAATATGGTTTGATGAACGCATGCCCAACGACTGCTTTGCTCTGTGTGCTCTGCCCAATCCACAAGAAAGGTGAAGGCGCTAACTACCGCGGGATCAGTCTTCTAAGCCTAGATTTAAAGGTCATATCGAGTTTATTGTGTGAAAAAACTGAAGGCCAACGTCCACAAACTGATTGAGCCTTATTCGTGTGGCTTTAGACTTGGCAAATCAATCATAGATCAGGTATTAACAATACATAAAATCTTGGAAAAGACCCGCGAGAAAAGAATCGACACTCACCATATAATTGACGACTTCAAAGCCGCTTTCGACAGCACTAAAATGAGTTGCCTATACGCCGCGATGTCTAAATTTGGCATCCTCTCGAAACTAATACGGATGTGTAAAAAAGCGCTGAGCAATACCACCAGCTTCGTCAGAATTGGAAAATACCTATCCGAGCCGTTTTCTACCAAACGGCGTTTCAGACACAATAACGTCAGCATCGAAATTCAACGCTGACTCACTCTTGTCAGCAAGTGCTACTTTGGACTGAGTAAGTAATTAAGGAGTAAAGTCTTCTCTCGACGTACGAAAACCATACTCTATAAGTCACTCATCATGTTCGTGCTGTTATATGGCGCAGAAGCATGGGCAATGACAACATTCGATGAGGCGACTCTTGAGGTATTCGAGAGAAAGATCTTGCGGAAGATTTACGGGGCTTTACGCTGTATGAGCTTCCGAACGATAAGGACATTGTGCTGATAATAAAAAATACTGCGGCCACGCTGGTTTGGCCATGTCGTTCGAATGGACACTGACGCTCCAGCTCTGAAAGTATT
>NW_016183810.1:0-5425 GCF_001687245.7 Rhagoletis zephyria | reverse complement strand
CCTTTTATTAGTACTTTTACTTTTACAAAACACACAAAAGAGCAAACTATTGTTGTTGCACAACAGTGGATCATCATGATCACTGCCTTTGTTGTCAGTTCTTTATGCGAAAAAAGAGATGTTCCAGAAAGAGCGCGATGAGTGTTAGTTGTGCAATAGCTATGTGCTCTACTAAAATTAGCCATCTGATCATTTGCCCGCTATTCTCTTCCTCTCTCATTTTCTCCCTTCTGTAGACAGATGAAGGTCTAAAAATACGTAAAATATAGTCAAGTGACAATTCACTTTGTTTCGACGCCCTGATGATTCAGGCGTGCAATGTACGCAGCAGCAGCAGCAACAACAGAAGTTGCAGCAATTGCAGTGCAGACCTTGCTCAGTCAAGTAACGTAAATGGTGCGCTTAATTGAAATGTCTTCTTCTGCGTTCAATGGTAGTTGATTGGCTGCTGATGCTGATGCTACGGTTCCTGTTCCTGAGATGGGAAATGGGCGACTCAGCAACTCAGCTGAACTTCCCAGTTGAGCTGTACAGC
The DNA here is from genome assembly GCF_001687245.7 of Rhagoletis zephyria. NCBI lineage: Eukaryota > Metazoa > Arthropoda > Insecta > Diptera > Tephritidae > Rhagoletis > Rhagoletis zephyria. Next base: position 4,890 of record NW_016183810.1, on the reverse strand, counting down.
AAAGTGTGCTTGTTTCTTTTAGGGAAATTCGATCTTATCTAACGGCAACTTGAGGGAAACTGTCTGAAATTCTGTTTGTTTCTTTTTAATTCAAAAGAGGGGCAATTGAAGCGGCAGTGGGCATGCAATGCAATGAAAAGCTTCGTTTACGACACTGTCAGCGGTATTGTTCTCCTTCTCCCTCTTTGCCTGTCCCGATTACACGGCTTTCATCGTGTCACACTGTCTGTCGTCGTAAGACACTCAAACAAGAGCAACAAGAGAATCTTTCTGCCAAAAGCAGTAGCTGAGCTTTTTGCTTGCTTTTACAATTTCATCTTACGATTTTCCGCATCGTAAAGATCTGTGCGCCTGTGTGCAAGTGCTGTGAATGATCTGCGAATCATTGCCAGTGCATTTTCTTGCAGTGCACTTTAATACACTAGTAGATCGAGGATGATAATAATCAGAGCTCGAGTTTCGGCGGAAAACGTAAACACAGACGGCTTTTCATCGACTATTCTTCTTGCAGCTCCAGAAGGGAATGCCGCCGCTACCGCAGCAGCAACAGATGCGGCATTCGGTCATCTGGCAGCAGGGAAACAGTGGCCCTTTTTGTCTCGAGCGTCGACCTATTCACCAAGTGATAGATTGTCTGCTAAGGAAAATCTATTGGCAAGCTGGAGTATCAATCTACTGCTGCCGTTGCCTGTTGCCGGCACCATCGACAAATAGTCAATTAGTCAGTGCATTGTGTGTGTGTGTGTGTGTGTGTTTGTGTGTTTGTACTGTTCACTTTGCAGCACCCACACACACTCACTCACTGCGCCATGATTTGCTGCTGTAGATGCTGATTTGCGTCACTGAATCTCCTGTAGCCAGAGAAGAGAACAACAGAGCCCATGTTGCTGGCTGTCTCAGCTCAGCTCAGCTCAGCTCGGTATCAGTCATTGTTGATCATAAACATCAAGGTTTGCGCAAATGAGCCTCGTAAATATAATCTCCTCTACATTGTAATTGGCATTAGCAGTTTGTGTGTGTAAGCAATTCTCCAGCTCTGACTCTACTGATGATGATGATGCTGCTGCTGGTGCAGTACGGCACCGAAGCACACATTACGGTCGCGCTGGCACTAACGCCTTCCATCACCATCACCAACACCAAGACCAGAATAGAAATTACCTCTGCTGCTTGCCGCCTGCCTCTGGCCAGGTCTATTTATTTAGTAAAAAGGCGTCGAGTTGTGTTGGTTGTTGTTGGTAGTGCCGCTGCAGCTGTATCCAACTGTACCGAACCNTTGCTGCTGGTGCAGTACGGCACCAAAGCACACATTACGGTCGCGCTGGCACTAACGCCTTCCATCACCAACACCAAGACCAGAATAGAAATTACCTCTGCCGCCTGCCTCTGGCCAGGTCTATTTATTTAGTAAAAAGGCGTCGAGTNCTGCTGCTGGTGCAGTACGGCACCGAAGCACACATTACGGTCGCGCTGGCACTAACGCCTTCCATCACCATCACCAACACCAAGACCAGAATAGAAATTACCTCTGCTGCTTGCCGCCTGCCTCTGGCCAGGTCTATTTATTTAGTAAAAAGGCGTCGAGTTGTGTTGGTTGTTGTTGGTAGTGCCGCTGCAGCTGTATCCAACTGTACCGAACCGTGTACCGTAGCTGCCTTCATTCGACATCAACAGCCTGATTCTTTTTTACTCTCTTCCATTTGGCGCTAAAGTGTACAAGAGAAAGAGCAGACTGAGAAAAATCACTACCTCGTTGGCTAGGTTTTTGTTGTTTGCCTGCTTGCTTCTCGTGCTCCAAAGTGCACACACACTCTCGCAGATTAGTTCAACGCTTTCACAGTTAATTGATCGACACACACACCAGCNCGTGTACCGTAGCTGCCTTCATTCGACATCAACAGCCTGATTCTTTTTTACTCTCTTCCATTTGGCGCTAAAGTGTACAAGAGAAAGAGCAGACTGAGAAAAATCACTACCTCGTTGGCTAGGTTTTTGTTGTTTGCCTGCTTGCTTCTCGTGCTCCAAAGTGCACACACACTCTCGCAGATTAGTTCAACGCTTTCACAGTTAATTGATCGACACACACACCAGCCAAATGCTGAAAATGGTACAGTACAGCACAGGCGCTGAGAGTGGAGCAGGGGTGAAGTAAAGTCGCCTAGTGTACGGCAGCTGATTGTTGCTGACTGTCGGCGTTTAGGCGCCTAGGTTTAAAAGTTCACAGACTGCAGCAGCAACAGCAGAGCTGCACATTCTCGTGTGTCTCCGCTTTCGCTAATCGTTACCAAGACGGCGGCTGCTTTTTGCCGCCACCCGAGCAGCAGATTGAATAAATCGACGACTGGTGTATATAAATAAATTAACCTCGTTTGGAGTGCGGCTCAACTTGCTGCTGCTGTTGCAGTTGTTGTTGTTGTCTTTCTGTTGTGATCTCTGCGATTTGGGCGCCGTGTGCCTGTGGCACTGGTAATGCTGATGCTGGTGACACATGTACAGACTAAAAAGCTCAACGAGATGAGATTAGCTGGTGGAAACGCCGACCAGTGAGCAACAGTGGTCCGGGCAGTGAGTTAAAGAGAGAACGAGGAAGATCTCTCGTTTAACAGCAAGAGAGATCACTGAGCAGTCACTCGATTGCCGCCGCTCCAGCATCTCCGTCACACTGCTGTGAATCAGACTTGTGGTGGTAGCCTATCTCCCCATCTCGTCATCATCTCCATCAGCTCCAGTCTGTGAGTCACACTCGTTGTCGTTGAAGTGAGTGTGTGTGACAATTGCAGCTAATCCTCTCTTGCTCTACCTGTCACCATCGGCATTGTCCGCCACCACAGCTCAAGTGCTGTTACATGTGCACACACAGACTTGCAATCGACCACTTGATTTTGACACTAGGCTTTGTTTTAAATAAAGTGCCAATCCAGTCAGTCACCGTTCATTTGCCGCCTAATTGCCCTCGAGTTTGGTGTTCTTCTTCTCAGTGCCACCGCTACCAGAACCGTTAATCTCGACACATCTCCAGCAACATCGTCGTCTCTGGTGACAGATCTGTTTCTCCCCGTGACAGTGTCAGCCTGTGTGTGTGCAGCAAAGCTGTCAGTGCTCCACTCATAATTCATAACTCTTAACGAGCCTCTTTCTTCAAGAGAGAAAGAACGAGAGAAGAAGCAGTCAAAAAGGCCTCCTCTTCAAAGATGGCAAAAGATGACACCGGTCGACAGACTATTCTTTCCTTTGACGCTGACAACCCTGATGGTTTGTGCTGTAGAAGTTGTAGTTGTAGTTTGTGTGTAGCAGAACCCGGCTCTGCTTTCAGTGTTTTTCTGCTCTGTCAGCTCAGTCGGTTGTGAAATCGGCTTTGCCAATTATCATTCTTCATATTTTGTACGCTACTGTTTTTTCAGCTGATTCAGTTGATTAGTGTTTAGATTACAAAAGAAGATATGCACGTGTAAAAAACTGTCAAAACTTATGTTTTTCTTCTTTCTCTTTGTTCTGATTTTCTAGCCAGCGGGTCCAACTCCTCCGGTCTGTGTGCCTTCCTCCTAACGGTGATTTCTGTGATATTGATTGTCGTGACGTTACCATTCTCGATGTTCCTCTGCATCAAGGTGAGCAGTGTGTGTGTATGTACTAGTTTTCTAATAACAAAAATCTTTCTCACAGGTGGTGCAAGAGTACGNCGTTACCATTCTCGATGTTCCTCTGCATCAAGGTGAGCAGTGTGTGTGTGTGTGTACTAGTTTTCTAATAACAAAAATCTTTCTCACAGGTGGTGCAAGAGTACGAGCGAGCCGTCATCTTCCGCCTTGGTCGTCTGGTCAAGGGCGGCGCTAAAGGACCTGGCATCTTTTTCATTATTCCATGCATTGACAGCTACTGCAAGTGAGTGCCAATAATTAGAACAAACTTATCATAAACACATTTCTAAACTCCACCGTTCTTTTCAGAGTTGACCTGCGAACAGTCTCATTTGATGTGCCACCTCAGGAGATTCTTTCTCGCGACTCGGTCACCGTCTCTGTAGACGCCGTCGTCTACTTCCGCATCAGCAACGCCACCGTGGCGGTGTCCAATGTGGAGGACTACGGCAGATCGACCCGTCTGCTNGTTCTTTTCAGAGTTGACCTGCGAACAGTCTCATTTGATGTGCCACCTCAGGAGATTCTCTCTCGCGACTCGGTCACCGTCTCTGTGGACGCCGTCGTCTACTTCCGCATCAGCAACGCCACCGTGGCGGTGTCCAATGTGGAGGACTACGGCAGATCAACTCGTCTGCTGGCGGCGACCACCCTGCGAAACGTCCTCGGCACGAAGGACCTCTCACAGATTCTCAGCGAACGAGAGTCGATCTCGCATGTGATGCAGTCCAGTCTCGACGAGGCCACCGATCCATGGGGCGTCAAGGTCGAACGGGTGGAGATCAAGGACGTCCGTCTGCCTGTGCAACTGCAGCGGGCCATGGCCGCAGAGGCAGAGGCGGCTCGCGAGGCTCGCGCCAAGGTCATTGCCGCAGAGGGTGAACAGAGAGCTTCGCGAGCACTGAAGGAGGCCGCCGAGGTGATGTCGGGCAACTCTGCCGCTTTGCAGCTGCGCTACCTGCAGACGCTGAGCTCCATTGCTGCGGAGAAGAACTCGACCATCGTTTTCCCGATTCCAATGGAACTGTTCAATGGATTCATTTCCAAGTCATAACTTAAAGTCAGGTTATAGTCACTGACCAGAACACACATTCACCTCACCTTCATCACTTCTACATGTTCAGGACAACAACTAAACAACAAAAAACTTGCCCATAAAAGTTGGCACTATCGTTTCCAGAGTGAAAGTTCCCAAACATCGCTACTCTGTGAAAAACTAAAATGTCAATAGTCTAAAAAAGACTACATAATT
>NW_016183808.1:0-5425 GCF_001687245.7 Rhagoletis zephyria | reverse complement strand
ATTTTCAAATAGACAAAATTAACGAAATTATTAAAATTTTCTTTTCCATTTGCGAAAATGGGATAGCTATAGTATTTGCACTGAATCTATTACAATGTGCATAGAGAAAGCTGATAAAAAGTTGCCAGGCAGCAAGAAAATGATTCTGGTATGTAAACAGTGTTGGTAGTTTAATTCACGTTTTCTTTAGTGTGATCAAGTTACCTTGTCCGCAGCTAGATCTACACTTGATGCAATGCACATATTATTGCATCATAGATCTACATACCTTCGTAGAATTTAGCTCCAGAATCTGGTTCATTTGAAATTTTTAAAAAACATTAGCAACTTTTAAAATTTTTTATAAGGGAAAATAAATAAATTTAAGGTAAAAAATAAAAATTTATTTTTACTACGAACCCTGAATATATGAAAGCGAAAAAGTTTGCAGAAAACGAGCGGCGAATATGCAAAATAGTGATTTTCAAAAACGCAAATTCCACAAAAAATAAAATATATTCCTATTGCTACTTGGCTCATGTCTATAATCCTCGTTGTTAGGCATACTTGCACTGCTATACCATTTTTACGTAAAAATCAAAACCCAACAGAATTCTACATGTTAAGTGCTATGCGTTGAGTAACCGCTTACACGCAAAGTCCATTTAAAAGATTCTTATGTGTCAACTCTTAAGAATGAAATGTAAATAGCCATATAAGTTAAATAATAACAGTTTTATGCAATTATTTACCAAGGTGCGTTCATGAAAGAAGGCAGATGGACTGATAAATTTAAGCAATTTATCCCTTTATCACTTTAGAAGATCCCTATTGTTTCTTGGAGTGTAGATTTCTGATGGAATTCTTTAAAAAATTGAATTTATTTTAAATGTCTGTGTGGTGTATAGCGAATTCTGAAAGTACTCGCGATGCGCAGACAAACTGTGTGGTGTATTTGGCCTACAACATCACCCATGAAGATGATATAAAACTTACATCTTAGGGCCAATTTCTCAATGTATGATTAACACTAACTACGTTCTAAGGGCCGGTTTCCGGAATTCAGTAAGCAATCTCTAGTCACTAATAGTTATGTTGGTGGTGAACATAGACTTTTTGAGGCTATTTGGTATTTAGTAAAAGCTGTATCACGTCTCTAGTCTCAAAAAATTTCACTAATTTGTCAGCTGGCTCTGAGCTGGTCACAAAAAAAAAAATATGGAGGAAAAGATAATTGCTTTCTGTTTTATTAAAAAAAAAAAACGCGAAAATGAAGCGAATAAACATTTGTTCAACAACAACTTCATTAGGAAATAATCGAAAATGATTTATCATAAAAATTCATTAAAAAAATATTTTTTTTAACCATTAAAATTTAAAGATTCTGATGAAAAAGCTGTATTCGTAATCGGAACGCAGTCGACACCACTGTCGATATAGGAAATCCGACTCTGACTACCACAAAGAAACTCAAGCGTATGTTGAAAGTGAAATAATTTAAAAAAAAAAATATATGTACATATATTATGTTCGAAATGCAACCGTGGACCACAGCTGGCACTGAAGCTTCTAGTTGCGTTCCAGATAATTCGCGATTTGCAGGTTTTTTCAGGAAGCTGTTCCAGGTGACCACCTTCCATAAGTCTGCGTTCCAACACGGAAACTCGAGTTTCTTATTATCGGCGATTTCTCTTTTGGTGTTGCCCTTTGCATTCACACACAGAAACTCTTTTGTACGCAATTGTTGTTGTCAGCTGTGAATCAGCAACTTGAATTACTCAGACGAACGAGAGCACAAAGCGTGTTTCCCCGAGTACGGACGACTCGGTACCCGTCCCCTTTCCTCGTCGCTCTCTCCCCAACAAGCTGCGAGTTTCCGCAGCAAAAGTTTTCGTGTCTGAACATAGACTAAGGTTTATTAATGGCGAAAACATCTTTTCCTGCAAAACCTGCACATCGTGAAGCATCTGGAACGCAACTTTTAAAATTCGGCAAATTTCTGTTCACGCTAAACTTAGAGTAAGTTTCTCTCTTTGGGAGAGTAAGTTACATTATTCTCTGAGTTTGAACACAACTAATAGCTTTGTTCCCCACGCTTTCCGGGCTGCTCCGGTAATTAGAGAGTAAAAATAAGTTACTCCTCACAAGTGTCAAAAATGTGCCAACACATGCCAAAACTGCCCAGAGCGTGAGGAACGCAAAAACTACAATGATTTTACGTGTATTTAGCTTATATGACTAATTAAATTACCAAATAACTACATTTTCTGAAAATTCTGTGATATTTTCCACTTTTGTTTTCCTAAAATTTGTTTTCGGATTTAAGCAACAGCAGTTATTTCAAATTGCCCTTTTGCACATTTGTGCCCGGAAAAAAGTCGTACATAAAGAAGAAGGCATTTAAAATCCAAAAGTGGAACGTATTCGCTCTCTATTACCAATTTTTCTAGCGTGAGGAACGCTTTCTGGGCTNCTTCATTTCCCAAAAACTTGGCAAAAATACATCGATGTTTTTCTTTGATTCGATGCATCGAAATGTACATCGATATTTTTCGATGCATCGAGGGACCTACATTGACAACAAAAAAACATGCTATTAGCAAAATTGTACAAAATTTGAAATAAATTACTGCAACTGAGCGAATAATGTTTCCAACGGAACTTTTTGGAGCCATTTTAATTTTTTGGTCAAAGTCACTTCTCTTTTTTGTACAATTTAAAAACTGAAGGTTTCGTTTGGGATACAAATGTTATAAAATAAGTTTTTGTTGAATATTTTACCCTTTACTAAATTAAATCAAACAAACAAATCAACTTTCCCTATGCTCCATTGCAATATTAACTAAAAACTTTATTTTTTTTATATATTTTTTGTATTTACCTGTATTGGCTGCTTTGACTGCTGTGGAATCTTTAGTTTGACCCTTTTGGGCAATCCTGTGGGAAATGGTACATTGCTTTTATTAGGTGCGGGTTGACCCACCGCAGCTGCTTGCTGTGTAGCTGGTGAATCATTTTCCAAAGTAAGCGGTGCACGTGCAAATTGACTCTGAAACTGCATAACACATTGATATGTGCAAAAATTACGCATTGAAGCATCCGACATGGTGAGATGGTATTGCGGTGTGGCAGAAGTATTACAATTGTCGCAATTCGCAACGGTGCGGGAGAACGCATTAATAGACACACCATATAACGTTAGACAATTAAGGGAACACATAAGTATTTCTTGTGAGTCTTGTTGTTTATAGATCATATCGAAATTATATTTCTTTACTTTGCACCATTGACATGAGACTATACGACGATTCACAATTATGTACACATTAAGGCAAATTCGTGTACAAAATACTTTAGTCCGCCTTTCTGTATAAATGGTAAANAGACTATACGACGATTCACAATTATGTACACATTAAGGCAAATTCGTGTACAAAATACTTTAGTCCGCCTTTCTGTATAAATGGTAAACGAATCGGTGCCTTTGCGTTCGAAATACTTAGAGCACATAGCGCACTGATCAGCGACTATATTGCTTACGAATTTAAAAGCAGAAAAGCAAGGATTTGAGCAAAAATTATGTTCTTTGCCATCCAGCATGATTTCGACACGCACCGGTTTATCATTGTTACACACTGCACAAGTATCATTGCGAAGTTTCTTCTTTGGATTACACATGCTATCGTATCGGCGCATGCAGGCCTGTGAACAGAAATCTTTGAATTGTTCTTTATCACCGACAGGCGCGAGAAATCCTTCGCTACCCGATGAAATGTCTTTCTGGCAACACGAACAGGTCTTTAGGCCCTTTTTGAATTCATTGAGGCATGCAGCACAGCAAAATTGTCGAATGTCGAAACCGAAGCGCACACAATACTTTCCGAGCGCAGGATGTGGCACTTCACCATGGCACGTTTGACAATTCGCTCCGATTGTACGTTGGTATTTGCCAAGACAGATCTCATTACAGAAATCCATTGTTTCCCAGAGCAGATTTTTGTCACCTAACGTCACCTCATTGAAACACTCTGCACATCGGCGCAAAAAACTGGCATTTCGCTCTATACGTGCAGCCTCTGCCTCTGCGGTGGTGCGAGCTACAACACCCGTATCCCGGGTGCTTTTCGTCTTAGCTGCTGTGCTTGCACTTGTGACGGCCGTCGTTAAAGCTCCTGGTGAAGGCGCCACAGGCGTTGTCAAAGTTGCGCCAATATTTCGCACACGTATTGAATGGCGTTTTAATTTAAATTTGTCAGGTTCTTCCAAATTTAGTAGGTTATAGCATATATCGCTACAAATGTAAAGTTGCTCATCATCCTGGCGAAAGAAGTATTTACATACTTTCACTTCCTTACATTGCAAGCATGAATACATGTTTGCTTCTTTTTCTGCCTCTGTAGATTTACCCGTGTCACCTGGAACACTACCATCATTGCCCTTTTCTGCTACATCTTTATCTTTTGGTTCATTACTTAGTTCCTCAATAAGGAATTTTTTTCGGCGAATGAAATACTTGCCAGGATTAGCGGACAACAGAGCATCACAGCACGTTTGCTCGCACAAATATTCTAAATTTCCACTTTCAGGGTTCTTATATCGAAAACCACAGGTTTTTTCATTTTCACACTGTATACATTTCTGGGTAGATGAAAGTATCCAAGCGATAATAATTTTCGGTGTTGAACCAGTTTCAGTTGTACTGGTTTGCATTTCCTCCAATAACGGTTCATCAGCATCGGGTGCATCTACTGCTTCTTCTACAGTGTTTTGTTGTGTTTCTATATGTGTAAAAAAAAAGTTACATTCCGAACTTAATAAATAAAGTCCTTACAACAATGGGAAACTGTTGAGCTTAAACTCTTTTCATTAGTAAAAATTGAATCTTAGCTTAAGCTCATTTTTTGGGTACAGGGCCCCATGACTATGCGATAAAATAAACTCGGCTTAAATTTGATACTCGAAAATATATGTGGCGAAATTGTGCCACCTTGCTTTTGGTAGGAAAAACAGGTGTTGAAACCATAATGTTAAAGAACACAAGCACGAGCAAAGTTTTACTTCATATAATATATTTCAATGCATTTCACTACTTATGATACTGAGACGCTCACCTTCGCTGCTGCCACTACCAGCGTCAGCTGCTTCAGCACCAGCTCCAGCTGAGTAAGCTTGAGCTTCGGCTTCGGCTGTCGCAAAAAAATAAGAATTTTTAAATATTTATACTAATGTAAATTCATATGTATGTATGATATCCCAAAATGACTTTCAAAATTAAATAAGCTTCGAAACAATAATAAGGCCCATTTTTCTGAATAAAAGTAAGGTTTACTAAGGGATTGGGGTTATCTAATATAGAAGAAAGTCTAATACACACTTATAACCAGCGAATGCAAGGCTTTTACAGCAAAAGAAAATACATACAGTGGTGGCAGAAATAATCGTAACG
>NW_016183807.1:0-5425 GCF_001687245.7 Rhagoletis zephyria | reverse complement strand
TTATTAAATACTTCAGCTGGCTAAGAAATTAAGATATTATGGTGCTGATCAGTAGCCTTCAATGGAAAGGCGGGATCGCAATTAATATTGAGAGTTAATTTCTGATAGTATCAAATTGCAATAATTAATTACGGTAATGCTTTATAAAGGGTAATACAAAACTCCAATGTTTGCATATTTTTTCAAGTCTTTAATCATTTGATTGTAGAAGACTGGCTCCATTTCAAATCATGCAGGCAGTCGGATTGTATGTATGTATATCGAGAATTCATTTCAGTATAAATAATGTTTTTCTGCTTGAAAAATAAATGAACATGTTTTTTTTTTTTTTGAAAAGAGATTCCAAAGAATCGACTAAGAATCGGGAAAAAATGCCGATGCTCAATTTTGTGACGATACTAGCTTTGTGTTCTTCTGCATTTGAAAAATGAAGTATCCGTGAGGGTGGTACGCTGCACTCAACTAAATATTGGCAAAATATTGCAGGATTTGTTTGGAACTCCTAAACCAAAATCGACTTAGTCGTTGTCGACCTTGACAGCCGCAATGTCTATGCCAAAGGTGTGTTTTAAATAAACGAGCTTTGTACCGAACTGAGCCTGAAAAACATTACAGGAATCTGGAAGTCTGTAAGACAGATCGGAATTTCTTGATTACTTGAAAGGATTTCAGATTCTCAGTATTCCACGGGGGGTCTTTTAATACATAGACGCCATATTATACATACAAATGAGCCATATTAAAACACCCCCCTGTTGGTCCGCCACTGACTAAAACGTAGTTTAACCCCCAAAACCCCCCGCTAGAGCCGCCACTGATTCAACAGCATGTCCTAGCTACTTCCAAATTAAAATTTATTATACTAAAACTGAATGGACTATAAAACTGCGTACCAGAATTTTTAGAAAAACTATGTTAATATGTTTGAAATTTTCGGCGAAATTTTCCAGAATTTTCGTAGTTTTTACACAAAGTCTGAAATCTGGATTTATGCACATGGTTTTTGTTAAGTAAACAGCGTTGCTTTTATAAATAAAAATAGTAATAAACGTCGAATTAACAAAAGAGAAACAGTCAAAGCTTTTTGGGGTTCAAACAAAGTCTCCTGAAAAGAAATTTAGATTTTCAAGAATTTTATACCATTTCTACGAAAAGTTGTTTTCCCCCATATAAAATACATGGAAAATTTTGAGCGCTGTGAGCTCTCCCTAAATATTTTTTTATTTCAAAATAAAAAATAGGGGTATATTTTTCGGTTCAGAACAATCCTAGCGGGCTGCGGCATTAAAATTCCGACTTTAGTGTTTTTGGACCACTCTAATGTACATACATACACACTATAAAATAAGACATTTGTTTAAGTTCAAAGAACAATACTAAAAATTCGTTAAAATGGTAGTATAATGAGAGTGAAATTAAAGCTATGTATAGAAAGCGCCATTTTTTTTAACACGCTTCTACATGTAATTAAAAAGCAATTATGTTTGTTGAAAAAAATTTAATATGCACCATTCACACAGCGGCACGAAACGGGCAACAAATTTTACACTTCAAAAACCGGACTTTATGCTGTTTTACAAAAAGCGCAGCTGTGGACTGCTTTAATTGTAATATGTGTCCTAAGCGGCATACACGATGCGTTTGACTCGTGAGACATACAGTTGAGTCATTCAGAGTCATATCGGTTAACATATTTATTTTCAAAAACACATCCCGACCGACTCGCGAATCAGACGCACCGTGTATGCCGCCCATAACAAACCGTAATTTTTTTTGCTGTGATTTTTTTTTTTTTTTTAATTTGTATACATACATATTACAATGTCAACGCGTTTGACAGAACTGGGGCAGCTGTGCCGGCTCAAAGTAAAGTACGCTCTAAAAGTGGCGCCACATTTACCAACATCAACGCCCGACTCTCTTTCGTACACTCATTTTTTGAAGCTCGCCGTGCCTAAAAGCCCCTCAGTATACTAGGTCATCAGTAGGCTACATCAAGTGCCCAACGTGCCAACAATTACGGGCGTTAAGTGAGATGCGAGTTAATTTCGCTTGACAGCATGGCCACTGCATGACTGAAGTGAAGGAAAGTTATTGTGTCTGCATACATGCATACGTACTAGAGGGCTGCATGAATTCATTCAAACTTCTAACCAAACAGAGTACATATTCATAAGCCATTTTGAATGCATTCATGTAGCCCTCTAATACGTACATAAGTAACTTTGTGTGCTAAGCCTTTACTCGCGCTGATTGCAAATAAATAGTTTACGTTTTAAATTATACCAAGCATAGTATGTGTTATACAAGTAAATATATACTCCAAATTGATGTCGCGCGCAGCTTAGTGAAAATTTAAGTTCCCAGCCCGTTGTAAATTGCGCTGACCATTGACATACATAGTACGAGCAGGTATCACATTTGAAGTTTAAATGCAAGCAGACAGCACTAGGATAGTGGGTAAAGTAAAGGGTCGGCTGTGTGCGAAAGGTCGTGGGCGCATTAAATTTGTTAGCTCAATGGTTCATCGTCTGTGAGTCTCTGTGTTACATTGACTTCGGCTTTCAATTTCAGCATTACTTTCTATTTAATCGCGTTGTCTGAAAGTGAAATTCTGAACCTTGAAGACATCACTAAATCGCAGCAAAGAGAGTAATTTATTTGTCAAATTAAATTCACATTTTGCCGCTTCGCAACTTCAACGTGTTTGAACTTACTGTAAGGAGAAAGAAAACGAGGTTATCATTGGGTACTATTAATATAGCGAGAGAGTGAAATTTAAAAAAATTCAATATTTGTTATTATTGCACATCGAAGATGCGGCTCGTTTCCTGCAGAAATCTAGAGAAAGAAGTCTGATGAGGAGGTGGGGTGGTCTCAGAAATAGCAGCTATAACTTCTACCACTTACGACTTGGTTGCTATTTCTATTTTCCTAATAAACCAAACCGATTTAAGTAGTGTATCAAATAACTATGCTTAAAATTCAAAAAAAACTGTAACAGAAAATACTTTAACATTTCTTTTCTTTCCAATTCCAGGTATGTTTGCAGAAAAAAATTTATCAAATTCTTTTAAAAGCGTAAGTAGCCCTCCTTAACCTTCTTTTATTAGAAATTAGCGAACCCGGCGAATAATTATAATCAATAATTTTGTGTACTTTTCTTATTTTGTAACTGTGTACTAAATTAAATTCTAACACTTCTGAGAAAAGAGTTTAAAATTTGGGTGAAAATTTGTTGATTTTTTTTTTAAGCTTTAAGTTTTAAATTTGGGTTTATATGGGTTTTGTTAAGCTATGAACTGTTATTTGAACTATGCTATTGATATGACCGATACTGTACATATACATCTCCATACCAAGCTCAAATACTCTACCGTGAACACTTCCCGAGATATATGTATGTATATGTAATATGAAAAGTTCGTTTTGTATGGGAGGTCCCACGCCTTCTTGATATATTGAAATAATTTTTAGCCTCTCCAGCTTTCAAGTCAACAGCGTCTGGGTATTTTGTAACATACCTGGAAAGATACCGTCAGAAGCCGTAGATTTATACGGTGTTTATATTAGTTGAGTTTAATGAAACCGAAAGAAGTGCAGAGCAGTTCAAGTTAGAACAGAATAGAGCAGCTGTCAAAAAAACAATACAGCAAGTTAGAGCAACTCAGATCATAAATCTCATGAAACACTTTTAAGGCAGAAATTCTCAAAACAGTTGATTGCTCGACAGTTCAATTCGTCAATTATAATGCGTGTTTGTGTGTTTGTTTGCTCTAAGTTACTCTATCAAAAAAGCTGGTGCCGAAAATCGTGCTCTAAGTTGCTCTAGTTCCACTCAGCGCAGCTCATGAAACAAAAAGTTGAGTAAGTTAGAGCAAGAAAAATCCTCATGAATATGAAACACAATTTTGTGAGATATCTTAACCTGGCGTAACGTACAGCAGCTCATTAAACTAGAACAACTATTCAGTAGAGCTGGCACATGTGCTTTGCATGAAGAACTACTTTATGCCATTAAAAAGGAAAAAAGTGGCCATATTTTCACATTTTACTGATCTTATAAATGGAACTGCTTAGACCAAATCTGAGGACTTTTCTTAAACAAAGGATTCCCAGTTCTCAACAATGATAACTTAATTTAAGAATACATCATCAATGTAAAATTTTCTCATCATTGATTATTTTAATTATTATCACACGACAAGTCCGCAAAATTTAATATACAAGTATGTAGTTATATACGTATGTATGTATATACACATGAGCCCATTCATGAACAACCGTGCTGAGCGCGCTAAAAAAATGCAGTGAAAGCAATAAAAAAGCATATAAATTAGTAATTTTAAGACTGGTCGAAAAAAAAAAAAAATAAACTAAAATAAAATAAATGAGAATGCCTTTAGGAATCCAAGTTTTTGATTTTTGTTTAAGCTATTCTTTACTTTTTCTTGTATATGCTCCGTTTCAATACCGCCTGATACAGCTTACTTCAGGCAGGTCAACTATCGAACCATGATTGCACGGAGGGGTCATAAAGAAGTGAAGATTTATCTTCAAAATTAAGATACGTCGGCAGGATTTTTACAGAAAATAATATAAATAAAATATTTCGAATTAAAAAAATAATAAATGTTTATATGATTTTGTCTCAAAGCACGGTATGAAATTAATTAATGCCGGTACATTAATAACTCTATAATAATTATTTGTAGCTTCAAAAGTATTTTCTTGTGATCTGCACACTTTTCCTCTACACTCTTTTATTTAAGTGCCTATTTAGCTTATTCCTTGAGCCTGGAGTGATGAGTTTTTTACATAGTTAATTCCTAACATAAAATGTACATACAGTGACTCAATCACGTGACCAAGTGTTAATTTTTTTAGATATTCACAATGTTATTGCAGTAAAAATTTTTTGTTATTTTTCTATAAAATTATAATTATTAAATTTTTGTCAATCTTCGCGGATTTAAAAAATCGCGTAGATGTTTAATAATTTTTTTTTTCTTTTTTGGTGATTTTTTTATAACAAGTGTAATTTATAATAACTGAAGAGAGAAACAGAAGCCGAATAATTTTTAGATTTTTTGTCTCTCTGTCTGTATGTTTGCATGCGCATCACTCGAAAACTTACGCATTGAATTGAATGCAGCTTTCACAGAGGTTTAACTTAAAACACAGAAAAAAAATTATTAAAAGGTTGCCACCTGAATGAAAATTGAAGTTAAAAAAATTGATAAGATGAGGTAAATATTGCCATGTGGCTGTCAAAAGAAAGAGCCTTAAGGCCAAAAATATTTTTGTGCAAGGCTGCCTCCTGTTTGGAAATTTTAATTCAATTTAAATGATAAGATAAATTAAAAATTGCAGTACGGGTATCAAGCTAAAAAGGTTTAGGAAAGTTTACTGCCAAAAATATTTT
>NW_016183806.1:0-5425 GCF_001687245.7 Rhagoletis zephyria | reverse complement strand
TTGCAACATTTTACCATTTGTAATACCTACTTTTTCGATAGAGTTTTTCACTCCGGTTTATTTGCTTTATTTTTCACCTCAACTACTATGTAAAATTCTGTATTTTAAAATATTTCCCATGCACTCAGGTTTAGGATATTTACACATTTTACGTTTTCTTTTGTGCAGCTGCTAGAGTATTATTATGCTGCAAAATTTCAGGGATACACTTACATACAAGTATATATGTATTCAAGTTTAGGTTACAATGCCGAGCATTTCAAAGAGTTGCTTTAAAACGTATGTACGTGGGTTTGGAAAATTGTATTATTGCTAGCCCGTCTCTGGATATGTTGAAAATTGCATTCAGCACTCGCTAAGCTAATACCAGATCTATATGCGTTGAGACCACCTGCAGTTTTTTATCGATTTCTTTATAGCCTGATGCCTGGTGATTGAGACGAAGGCCCATTATTGACTATCAGACATAATACCAACTTCAGTTGTAAACCATAATCATGTTAACCATACAACGCCCGCTTCACTTCGATGGGTACACGTATTTTCCCCAAGATCCAAGCTTACATCTAGACTTCTGGTCACCAGAGAAGTTTCTTTTTTATCTCGTTTTGAAGAAAGACTAATTTTGGAGGAAAGCGATGAAATTGAAGAAAACACCCTGACGACTTTGGATTTTATTTCACTTTCTATCATACTACCCGAAAATTGTGCTTATTATTTTGATTCACTTGAATAGGGACAATGGCATTAACAGAAGGAAAGGACTAGATGGAACCAACAAAAGCATAACATTAATTTTTATTCTTCTATGTAACACTTTTAGTAATGGATACTGACTACATCCTTAATTCCAATGTATGGAAAAAACCCTTATCCGGAAGACAATTTAAGAGGCGCTTGGAAAATCCAAGGACATCTCGCTGCTTACCACTTTATTCGCCGGAAAGAACAACTGCCAATCATCACATTGGTTATCGGATACATAATGACATAACATGACATAATTATTTGTTTTATTTAAATACGGTATTCAGTTGTATTACTAATTAGTAATTTTTCTGTAAATATTTTTTTATATAAAAAAAATTGGTATTTTTCTTTTAAGTGTTTTTTCTCAAATTTTTATATACGAAGTATACAAATATGCATANTAATTTTTCTGTAAATATTTTTTTATATAAAAAAAATTGGTATTTTTCTTTTAAGTGTTTTTTCTCAAATTTTTATATACGAAGTATACAAATATGCATATTAGACGAAAGGGGGTTTAATCGGTGAGTAATTTTATAGTTTTTTAAACAAAAAAAGGTTATTTTTCATTTAAATGTGATTTTCTTAAATTTTTATACGCAAAGTATAGAAATATACATATCACAAGAAATGGGGTTAAAATGGCCTTTGCAACGATATGAATTTTTTAAAAATCAGTTCAAAATTTTCTGAAATATTAAGTTTTTAATTTTTCGAAGATTTGACTTTTGACCCGTACTGTAATATAAGTTTGCACAAAAAAATTTATATACCATATAAATAAAAGCAAAGACGGACCACGTCTGTATTTTTACTTTTTTTGCTTTTTACATGCAATAATAAAAAATAATTTTTTACCAAAGGTCCAATTTCGAACTTCGGAGGCCCATATCTCGATTTCGAAGGCTAACTTCGAAAAACGGAGAAATTTCTCTTTTTACTTATGACTCAGTCTCTTAAAAAAAGCGAGTGCTTTACAGTGTGTTTGAATGCTTTGGTAAATTTTATAAATAAATATCAAAATATCAGACTTAGAAGTCAAAATTATCTTTCATTATTTTCAAATAAATATTACCAAGGGGATATTTTATCGCAATTAATGTTATGTAAACAGCCCAATGGGACATATAAGCCCAGGACATATTTTCCTTTTAAAGGACATTCGATTTTTTATATTTTTTATTTTTTTTTTTTGTCTTTTGAATATTATATCTACCCAAAAAAAAATACCTAAAATTGTGTAAGCATGCTGCTTATAGTACGGTAGTGAAAGGGTTAAGCGGGTTTCCACTAATAGAAGTAAATTAAACACAAGTGCTGTGAAATATTTCAATATTGGTGTTAAACCAAAAATTTCTAAGAAAGCTTTAGTTTAAAAGTAAATGCACCCATTAAAACTTTCCATATTCGTTGTGCAATTTCTTGATCAAAGATACGGGGGTTCTAACGCCATACGGCTTCACTAGTTACACTTTCTATAGCTGACTTAAATTCACCAATCAAATGAGTATTATTTCAAAAAGCATACAATGGTCAACAATTCGTCGTCGTATAGCATTCATTAGTAATATTTTTTTTTTTCACTACTAACTTTGTTCGTAGAAAATGCAAATAACTTTCTTCATAGCTATGCAAATAAAAAATTAATTTCATTATCCATTGAAACCCATAAATATTTGTTTGTACGTACGTAAATCTATATTTATATAGCTCTCAACAATGTACCAACAAAATATTTACATTTCATTGGCATTCAAATAGTCGGGTTCATTGCAATCTGAATGGGCCACTTGAGGTCACCTCAAATGCGGCTGGAAGTGCACAACAATCGGCTGCCACTTGAAAAACGACTGGCTCCTCACTCAGCCAACTTCAATGTCGGCGGCAAACTTGTATGAGAAAAACTACGAATAACTATGTATAAAAAACACTAAATGAAATATTCAAAAAAAAAAAAACAAAAACAAACGAAATAACTAAAATAAACGAATGCAAAACTATTAAAAGCGTGGAAGGTAGCAAGCAAGCAAAACAAAAAAAAACAAAACGAACGTGAAAAAATGGCAGTAAAATATTTTCTTTTTCCATGCCATGCCATTGGGCTGCAACAAAGGAAAACAATAAAAGCCACCGGAACGTATGAATATTGACAGAGTGAAATTTATATTGCACAGCTGCAGCGCGCCATTTTTGAGGTCTCGGCAACAAAGGAGCAGCGGCCTAACGAGTGCCACTTCATAGCCACACCTACATGGTCGGTCGGTCGGTTGGTCGGTCGGTCGGTCGGTGGCTGGTCGTTAGAAGACCACCACCACCACAAACCAACAAAGAGTTGTAGTAGAAGAGCAGCAAAGAGGTTTCTTTTGGCACGCGATCAAAAGTAATTTAAATTACAATATTTTCCCTCAATTTTTTTTCGAAAGCTTAACTACTTGTGTTGTGTGTGTACTTAAGCTTACAAAGGCATTACTTGTAGACTAATTTCCGTTTGTTACTTGAGTGGACTGGTGAGCTTACTTGCACATCCAATGGAAGTGCAATCAAGCGGTATGTACTTGCAAAATTAACCTCACATCGCTAAAACGATACAACAATAAACCCAATCCAACTCTTACCGCAATTTGTTTTTTACTACCTTCTACTTGCTCTTGTTCCTACCACCAACTACACTGTAATTGCGCGTCAAATCCGTCGCACATTGATCACACCTACCTCCCTCCGCGTTCTTGGTCACCATATAAGTACATACATACATACTCTTTGATCGTATAAACTCTCCATACCATCGACTTGTTTCTTCTATTTTTTTTTTATAACTAATACGAGTACGAGTAGTTTTTCTGCCTTTACTTACGAGTGCAATTTTGTTTATTGCTTCGCTCATTTTCCACTTTCCACTTCATCGAGTTTGCTGCATTTTTTCTTGTGTGGCGGCAATGACTTCAAACGAAGTTGTAACAAATATTGTTCAAGTTCGCATTGTAGCACTCTGTGAATACGTACGCATGCTCTTGCTACTTGCTTTCACAGTTTCGAAAAACCACAATTTCTTATTTTGCACACTTGACTGGTGCTCCAACAAGCATGAAGAATTAAAATTAATTTTTGCTTTGGATGACGAATCGATAAGCACGAGACACAAAGTCGTTGACGTGCGACGGATTTGAATGCTTTTCAAGTTTAGTTAATGACATTCGACTTTTTTCGAAAGAAAGATCTTGCAAGTTGCGGTTTTTCCCCCAGCGCTCGCAGAGCGTAGCTATGGCGTTTTTAAATCCGTTAAACCGTATATCGAATAATCGTAAAATTGACAAAAATACGATTACTGAATCCGATCGCATTCGAAGTGCATGCTTCATTCGTATCTATTCAGATTTAGTGATAGCATTTTCGTAGATCTCGCGAAAATTCGGCCTACGACGTATTCAGTGGTAGCCCATATTAGACACCTTTCGTCCGACATCGATATTGTGAAAATATTCCATTTACCTGATCCCCTTAACTGAAGTAAAATTTGATTGTTTTCATCAGTCGAAACCTTCCTACATTAGTTACGAACTAAAACCCTATTCAAAAACATTTCGATTGGTACCCATATTTTAGTAATTAAAATAAATTAATTGATTTTAATTTTTAAAACGGATGGCAACCATTGTAAAACACCTCAACGCTTTTGTAAATGTTCAATCTGCAGGTTTCCTAATAATCTTTCGTATGACACCCATATTTTAATTTTTCAGATAGCTTGCGAATAATTAATGTAAATTTGACTTTTCAAACAGGTGGCAACCCTTTTCAAAAAATTTTCAAACAACAACTTTTTTAAGCATCTGGGCATACAGTTTTTAATATAATTTTCAAATAAATAATTCCCTTACTTCAAGTTGAATTTGATTTTCGAAACAGGTAGCAGCTCTCCTCCATGAGTATGGAAGTGATATAATATATCTCCATACCAAGCTCTAGTACTCTATCACAAATAATTCCTGAGATATGCAGTTTGAAAACTTACGTTTGTATGGGGAGGTGCCACGCCCCTAGTCTAATCAAAACTAAATCTATCCTATATTTTAAGTTGGGCTAAAAGACAACAGTGTACACAATTTAATGATGATCGGTTGAGTAGTTAAAGCATGAAAGCATAGCAAACAAACAAACTCACTTGCAGATACTTTCAGATTTATAATATTACTAAAGTAATAATAATGATAAGTAAGGATATGTATCTCCACAGATTTTAGCAACAATATAGGTATTCACCAATTCGAGCAAGTGGCCTGGCACTCTGATAAAAGAGCAGATTAGCTCAACCAACGACCGTTGACGACAGTCAATGCATGAGCTTATCTGCTCTTTTGCCTGAGTGCCAGGCCACTTGCTCAATTTGGTGAAAACCCTAATATTTCACCGGTGTGTTCGTATGACGACGGCGGCCACAAACATGTAAATATGTACATATACTTACTTCCTAAGTACAAACGTATACCCTTATAATTGCCAATATACAACATGAACATCCATATATACTTTAGGGCGTACTTGGACCAAGATTACAGAAAAGTTTGCCAATGGGCTCGTACCCAACCACATTCTAGGCGGAGGTCTTCGAAGTCTGTGCGCGTGAACGTCATCGTAGAAGGCAAATGAGGCCAGAATAAGCATTATGTCGGATACT
>NW_016183805.1:0-5427 GCF_001687245.7 Rhagoletis zephyria | reverse complement strand
ACTAATGCATGAAAATCCTAACCTCAAAAAAATCACCCGTTATTTTATGACATCTACCAAAATATTTCGGAAAAATATTAAGATTTTAATAATAAGATTGAATAATAAGATAATACGATTTGAATATTAACATTGAATAACTGGGGCAAAACTATTCTGATGTAGACTTATGGGATCTCGGTAGAAAGGTCTTTTCCGACTATTTTAATTTCTGTCCAAAAAAAGTCATTCGTGTCCCAATTTTTTATTTTTTTTTCAAATACCAACACGTCTTAATTCAACTTTGAATTATGTTCGTTCACCCTACCTTTCCCTTTCATCCTTTGAATGAGTTTATTAGCAAAGAAATACAAAGGGTGTCTAAAGTCTAACCGGAAGAGTTCAGGTTCAGTTATTTATTCAAGTTTTTCTTATGCCTATCTTTGAAAAAAGTTAAAAAATAGCATCAAAAATCTCAATATCACGATTCCGTTAAACTTTTTTTAAAAATATTTTTGTGCAAATTTTTCAAGCTTAAACCGTTTTGTCATTTGAGGGAATTTTTTCAAAAAAATCTTCAAGAAACTTTTTTTATTCACAAAAAACTCCATTTTCGGAGGTATATTTAAATTGGTCCAGTTCACGTAAATCTTAATATTTTTCCAAAATGTTTTGGTGGACGTCTTAAAATATAATAGATTTTATAATTCCAATGAAAAAACAGTACCGGTTTTTTTTTGTATGGGGGGTGATGCAGTCTAATGTGCATACATATATGTGTACGAGAATTTTTTTTGGAGCTCTAAAGTTAACTACTTCGTTTGCAGCGACTCTTTTGGTAGATGATTTTTAATCTACCCGAATTTACGTATTCATATTTATATGTGTCATATTTAAATAAGACTGTATTTTTAAATAAACATAAAGAAGCCCGACCGAATACAAGTTTTTTAAATACACAATCATAGTTTTGAATAAACGTCACTTTATTTGTTTACGCTTTCCATTTTTTAAAAGACTTTTACCAAAAGTGCGTATACACAAATACACAAAACAATTGGAATCCTTTTTTTTTCACAACTACATAGCATGTATATGCAATTTTTTCGCAGCCAGTTGCATTTTTTACTCTCTGCAGTGTTGCATATGCGCTTATAAAATGCTCTGTGCAATTCATATTTGGATTCATATTTGCATACACTTAGGAATGTTTTATACCCAGTCGGTAAAATGAAGAGCACTTCTTTATAAGAACTTCGGAGTATTTGGAATATGTGGTATTACAACAATGATCTGCCTTTGAAGGCAGATGAGAAGAGGCGTGCGTTGCGTTTCTGGAGTAAAGTTAAATTTTTTGACAAAGTTTGAGCATTTCATAAAAAAAAACATTTAAATAATAGAGCGCGGTAGGCCTGTTGCGTCAAAAGATCTTAATAAAGGTCTCCTTGAAGGACACTTTTAGTTATTTAACCCACTGGGTACATGCTATGTGCTCATGTATTTTTACTCATATCTTGGGACTTCGGCACTCGATAACGATTTAAGTATATTGTACTCCAGTGAAACCCACTTAAGTACCAACCATATTGAGTACCTAACCAGCTTACGAACCAAAATTTTTGGGCATCGTGACATATATTCGGCTTCTAATAAATTCGTTAGAAAAAACAAAAAATCGGTGTCAAACGTTTCTCATTGTGATGCGTAGAAATATTAAGTTTTTAGCGTGAAGTTTTTCGCATACTTTTAAGTAGCAGTTCGAAGGTATTTTAAAATAATTATTTGTGCGTGGCTCAGTTTCAATGTTTTCCAACTTCTTTACTAAGTTTCCAAGCTGTATTGAAGATTGATTATTTTCGTTATATTTAAACAAAAAATATTCCAAAAAGTAAGTAATCGTGAAAACATTAAGATGTTTACTGGAGCAGCTCTTTCGAATCTAACTTCATCTATACTCGCACTTTTTGACGAGTGGCTTAAAGGCAAAAAAGATGATAATAATCAGTGGCGGCCTATCAGTTTTTCAAATTCACTGAATTTTCAAAATTTCGAAATTATGTACTTACTGTTCAACTTTTACTTTTTTGTTATATTTTTGAATTTGTATTATTTTACACAGTTGAAAGTCACAGCAAGTTTGAATATTTTCACAGGTTCAGAAAACAACGAAAATTCCAAAATTTTGAATTTTATAATATTATTAAATTTCTTGAGATTTCTTATTTTTAGGATAATTTCCAAAATTTCAAAAACTATCGAAATCCGGGAGATTTTAGGAATTTTGGTAAAATGAGAATATGTATTTTGAAAGCTACAAAATTATAGAGATTTTAGAAATTTTTATATTTTCCAAAATTTTGAGAATTTTATTTATCCTAAAATCCATCATAAATGTAAAAATGTGAAACATCACAAATTGTCGAAAAATTCTTATGTTCATGGTGCTTGTGTGTAAAAAATAGAAAATTCTTAGATTTTTAAAAGATATTAACATTTTTGAAAAATTCCAAAATTGTTCCACTTTTCTGAACTTTTCCAAAATTGTTCCACTTTTCTGAACTTTTCCAAAATTTTGTATTGATATAACAAACATTTTTCAAAAACGACGAAATATGAAAATGTTTTCAACATTTGAAAACTTTTATTTTCGTTTGATCAATTTTGTATATTCGACACTTTTACTTGAAAAAAATTTGTTAGAATTCCTACAATTCTCAAAACTTTTGNACTCAAGTTATTAAAAAGGGGAAACTTCAAGAAATTAAAAACTCTAAAAATTTTAAATTGCGGTGATTTTTAAATTTATATACACGATATATGTTGAAAAATTCACATCGCATTGCATTACCTAACATCACATCACATAACATATTATCGCACCTCACCTTATCTAGGTGATTATGTATATGAAGAAGAGGATAAAAGCAAAGATGAAGACCAAGGTAAATTTAAACACTTTAGTTCTCTAAGGACAAAAGAGAGGGTAAATATGTATGTATATGAAAGATAGATGAAAAAGATAAATATCAGAATAATGGAAATTATAAAAATAAAGATAAAGGAAAACAGATTAAGATAAATGTAATTATAACGAAAAAGGTATAGATAGGGATAAAGATGGAAAAAACTAAAACATAAACTTAAGTTTATGACTTTATATTAACTAGCATTTCGTTTTATTCCCAATTTTTAGATATGTAACATAAATTAGTTGTCGAAATTTACGTATAGTTATCCAACAATAAAAATGTATGGGATTAGCGAAATTTGTAAAGTTAATTAGTTTTATCAAGGTGTATTGTAAATTTGTATGGAGTTAATGAAATTTATCGAGTTATCGTAATGCATCGAGCTCTTTGTACTTATTTATTAATTTGATATTTTCAAAATATATCGAGGAATCGAAATTTCAAGGTTATGTAAGCTTATCGACTACTGCTTCTACTAATTAAGTTAAATGACGTGCTAAGTTAGAAAACATCTCCAAGGGCCTTTGAAAAACTAGAAGAACGGTCGAATTTCGACAGTAACTGGCACTCCTAGTTGTATATTAATGCGTTTAACTATGCCACTCGTACAACTGTCATTGCTTCTTCCTTGGAACACAACGCAAACTTAAACAGGGTCTTATGTCGAACATCTTACCTTCGCAGCTTTCTAGGCTAACATTATAGGTGGTGTTAAGTTCGATCTACTAAACCCAAAGCAGTCGGGATTCAATTTCATATTGTAAGCTCTGAATGGTAAATGAAATTTTTGGGAAAGGGCTTTCATATTTGTCGTACAAATTTATTCAAATTTTGAAAGCATACCAAAGCTTTTTTAAAAAATTGTGCGCAAAACGTACCAAATTGGCAACAGTGCTAAAAAAGGTACGTCCCTGTGCTTTTTTGGGCTTGACCAAGGAATGTAGTAGTTGAATTTCAGCCTCCGTCTGGACACTTGCCTTATTGTTTTTTTTTTCTGAGATCCATTTGGTAATCATTAATTATATTGAAAATTCGAGTTTCAAGTCTCTTATTCTGCTATAATCTAATTTATATCTTTTCGTTTACATTTTTAGAAGATTGTGGGGATAGGAGCAAACTCATCTCCTAGTGGGTAGCAAGTGCACTTAAAATTCGAACAATCTAAATTTATAATATTTCTGTACATAAATATGTATGTAAATCCATGTGTAATTCACATATATGTATGTATGTGCATGCTTGCGATGCGGTAGGACATCTCCCATCCAGTTTTCAATTGCAAATACATTGAATGCTTTTTATTCAATTCAATTTGCGTTGAATGCAATTCATGTTCGGAGGCAATAAGCGTTCAATGAACGGTGGCAATAGTAGCATTGAGGCATTGAAGCTTAAAATTCTACGTAGGGAATTGCTATGTATGGAGAGAGTAAGCAGAGAAAAACATATCGCATATCGCACACCGTCTTCCAAAGAGTCACAACTCAAAATTTGGAATTTTGGAAATTATGCGCTAAAAATGTACACAGAGCTTTTATTTACTTTGCAGCAAAAGTTGGAGCAATTTTTTGTTATAATTTGTTAAAAAAAACCTAAGGTAAAGTCGCCCTTCCCCATATGACGAATGTATTTTTTTGAGTTGCGACTCTTTTGAAGACGGTGTGCAATATGTATATACTTATGTATACATTTACGTACATATGTAAGCACATTTACATGGATTTGAGTTTGTCGCGGACAAATGCATTGCGACAAAAAAATTGCTAGACCGCAAGGCAGACAAATGTAAGTGACATTCGTTTTTTTTCCATAGTTTGAGTGTGAACTGGAAAATTACTGGAAAATAAAATGTGACAGCAAAATTTAGTAGGCTAGTCCAAAAGATATGCAATAAAGAGGTTTTTTGCCGACTAATTAGAAGCAATTAAGTAAAGTGTAACGAAGTTGAGCTTAGAGCATAGCAGAAAAAGACCATCAAAGCCTGCATTGAACTCTTTTTCAAATTTAGTTGATTGGCTTTTTTTGTTCGAGGTAATACAAACCAGGAACAGCACTCAAACTACACTGGCATCATTTTCTACAGCGGAAATGAGACACTAAATAATTCGATATGACATTTCTGTGAAAATCATCGCCAGTGATATCGCTATTTTTCGAATTCTTAAATTATAAAAAAGACGGCAGCGTTGATTCGGTTCGGATCAACTTGTGGCATTTACCCCGGATTAAGTCTTAGAGTTGCACCACTGATGAAAGCGGCCTGTGGTTGTCTATTGCGAATGAAAAATCCACGAAGCAAACAATGCAAGCGGCTTTGGCATCGGCAATAGCTGAGAGGTGAAAGCTGACCACTGCAGTTCGATAGGGCCCCGGTTCGATAACCATTCTGACCAATTTACATAAATTAAATTTTTAAAGTACATTTTTTTTAGGTTTTCTATTTATTGGTTTTTTATATGCTTTCTTGAACTTTACTTTA
>NW_016183804.1:0-5427 GCF_001687245.7 Rhagoletis zephyria | reverse complement strand
ACCAAAAGAGTGCAGTCGACACATCGTTTTCATTGCCTCCTCTTGGATCTGTGCATTAAGAGCCGGTCCCTGACATTGTACTCATGGCGCCCGTAATGCTTATACACGCGGTCCTTTTTTAGCCTGTTTAACGCAGATACCGTAGTTACCAAAGAAGCACCTGGAAATGTTAAGGTGTTTGGCTTGAGTGCGCTACAAAAATCACTCGTGGTTTGAGTTTGAATTAATAATAAAGAAATCACATTTGCGTTTTATAAAAAAATGCGCCTGTATTCATTCGGATGCGCGAGTCTTACTCATTATGTTAAATCTTCAATAGTAAAATAATAATTGGCTTAAATTAGCTTTACTGGAATTACCCCTAAGCTATTAAAAACTGTTGCAGGACCCATATTTTGTTGCTTGAATGGAAATGGATTAGCACTTTTTTCTTTAAGCCGTTGATTTTTGCTGTCATTACGACTTTTACTTATCTTTATGCCTGAGTTTTTTTTTTTCAGTTCACAATACATACATATAATTTTTATTTCATTTCATTCATATATATTTACCCCATTACTTCGCTCTTTACATAGATCCTGTCGTCGATGTTGTTGTCTGGCTACTACCCGCTGACAAAACTGATTTCACCTATTGACATGTGTGCATCGTTAAAAATGTCGGCTTGTTGTCATAAATCATGTCACTGGGAACAAAACAAAGTTCGACGCGGAAAACATGTCAACATATCACGTCGCATACGCGCTACAACAACAAAAACGAATTCGTTGATTAAATAGTAAAGATATTTATGGAGGTGTTGGTTGCTTACATATATTGCTTCTGGATATGAAAAAGGAATGCGTGCACTGGTGTGCAAGTTTTTTTTTGTATCTTGTTTTGTAAATATATTTCACTGGTAACTGCATATATGTACGTACATATGTATGTAAATATAGTCTCCATCATTGCAGAGAGCACTAAAACAATTATTTTGAGATTCTAGAGTAGTAGAGTGCAATTCAATTTAAAATGATAGCAAGGTTACGCTGAAAATGACAATAATTCTTGTATTTTCTCAATATAATTGCTGTGGCCGGTATAGGCAGAAAGGCAGATCCAACAGCATAGCGTGATTATTTTGGCTAAAGAGTTGGAGAGGGATGCGAGACCTATGCGTGTGATATCTTTAGTCTGATGTTAGAGAAGATAATCAGAGCCGTACAACTGCATAGCTCAGATACAATTTTTTTCATGTGGTGATGCCATAAGACCAATTCTGCCCCACAACGCCTCTCAATCTTGAAAACAAATTTTCAAATAGAAATCTTTCTGGGAACGATTTCGAACAAGTTGGCATTGAGCAGACAAGATAACTAGGCAGCCACAGACTAGACTAGACACAGATGGATACAAATAACCATTATCTGATTATTTGTTGTAGGCTGCGAACATAACATTTTGCATGCAAGGCTTGAGGACGGCCTTCTTTGACGGTCTCGCTGAACGGCTTCGTGGCGGATACGGCCATGGACGGACGGTCAGTTGGGAGGAAGCCCTATACCTCTTAAAACCACTTCAGGTGTCGTCCTGAGATCGCTGTCTCTTGTAGGCTAGGCCCTTTCTTGGGTTTTCCCGAGTGGGCGGTTTGTCGTTCCCGCCTTTCTCCGAGGATCGCTTGTCACTGGCGGCGAAGACTTCCATGGCCCAGTTGAGTGAGGATTTTTGCTGCTCCGTTAGTTGGTCATGCAGTATGATCCCCAGTCTTTTGAGCTGAGCCCTGGCGGAATTGTATTTTCTGCTTTAGAGCAGCCGAGGCGCAGATCAAGATCATTGGCCCGGTCGTCAAGGGGTTTATTCGTAGGAATGGTCCTCTTCTTGGAGGACTTGGGCTCGGCCACTACACCTTACGTGGGGGATGGGCCTTCCGCTGCTTTTCCATCAGCTTTGACTTTTCCTGATTTGGTTATGTTCCACCGGCATCCTTGGAGGTTTGCATTCCCTCTGGGGATTTAGCAATGCGGTTTCCGAGATGGTTGGTGTTTGGACTTTTCTTTGCCGTGTCCAGCGGCGGCACTACCCGTGCAGGGTTCCAAGGCTACTTTATGTTTGTTCATTTCACCTGGTTCTTTGGCCATCTACTAATCCGAGGCCTTTCGATGGCCGGAAAAAAGGAAAGGGGAAAAACGGTCTACCACGGCAGAGCCCCCCATGTCGCAGCAAGTCCACCGTTACTACGGGAAGCAGATAGCTAGCCGGGAGGCGCCGTTAGAATACAGTCGGAAAGCCCCTTGACTGCAAAACTATCAAATGAGCATGGTGACGCATAACACCCTGGATTAGGGGAGAGGGTAGATTCAACATTCTCTGTGTCTCTAGATCCATTGTTGGACAAGGTCCGACTCACTCATTCGCTTAGTTAGAACGTCCTCTTTTTCGGCACGTGACTGGAATCATTAACGGCCACTGCCTAATGGGAAGGCATGCTTGTAGAATGGATCTACTTGCTTATGTCACATGCCACGATGAGGAAGAAATTGAAGGCCTAAAGCATAACCTCTGTCACTACCCTGCCATAGCCGGGACTAGAAGGCGCTCTATTCATGATTGCGCCTTTTATTGTATGGTGAACCTAAGCGCAGCAGTGACCTATGAATTCTCCCGATATAACGGAAAAAACGGGTCCTCCAAAGTATGACTTTCTGCTTTCCTGGATACAGGCAGCCACTTCAGCCTACGACAGTTAGGTGTGCACCCAAATTCGGTGTCAGCTTGTTCAGCCGTGTAAGTTTAGATGGAATAACAAATCCATACATACATATTCTCAACTTCCAATAGCACTATCGAGTGAGCCTCCAAGGTAATCAGTGAGACGATGCCTGTCGATTCTCTTTCCAAGACTAAAGTCACACTGATAAAGCTTGGGTGGAACGAGGCGAAATGGTTATGGTTCTAGAAAGCAGTTCGGAGCTGCGATGAAACAGTTTGATTGAGAAATCTATTATTTACTTATTGCACCCTCTACTACGTGAGCTTGTCAAATATGTTGAAATCCTAGGCTCCGCAATTAAAATAAACTATTTTACTTTGTCTTTATTCCGAATCTACTATACTTTGCCATTGCATTTGCACGCTTGTCTGCACACGATGCATTGTCGGAACACTAGCGTAACTGGCAGACAGGTAGACAAGCAGACAGACAACTAAGCAAATAGACTAGCCAAAGTGGCACACAGACACGCANTTTATTTTCTTGCTGCCAAATGAGAATATAAAGACAGCAACAAATTAAGAGTTGTCACCTAAACGAACATGCCAACAACAGCGGTAAATTTATAAGTTAGCAAAAATGTTCAGATTTTGTTTTATATTCACTGAGCGCAAAAGTACATCAAGTGAAGGAAATTATTGCTCGCCAGTATAAACAATTGAATTTCGGCCGCCAACTGGTTTGTTATGTTACTCGTATCTACCTAACTTCAAACGGTCTGCAAAAATGGAAATGACAGCTGATTTGGAATGCAAAAGTTTCAAAAAAGATATATATATATTATCTATGAATAACAAAACAAATTTTTCATAAAAAAACGGCGTGAAGCAAAAAAACTAATACTTTAGTTCGAGCAGGCCTTCAAGTCAAAATTCTAAAAGAAAATAGAAATTAATCAAAAAAAAAAAACACAACCGCAATAACTACATGATCAAGTCTAAATAGCAGCAGAATAGTTGCCCTTGATTGTAATTGGGGTTAACATATAACAAAAGTGAAAAACAACAACAATTTGCATGGCGAACTGAGCTCAATGGGTAGGTCACTTTGTAAGCTAGAGTCGCTGGCTCGAACCCCAGTGAACTCAATGAAGAAGTCTGATGAGGAGATGTGGTGTTCTCCGAAATAGCAGCTATAACTTCTACCATTTACAAACTGTTGTTTTTTCCACAATAAATTTTTCATAAAAAACGGCCTCAACCTCAATAAAAACTATTGTTTTATATCTTTGAATTACAATATCGAGCCCCAACCGCCAAAAAGTTGTAAGCGGAATAAAAATTTTTTTTTATGCAAAAATGTATCAAAAATCAAATTTTGAAATGTCTCTTTCGTCTTGTTAGCGGTTAAGACACGATACACTCTTTTTTATTTAAAATTTTCTTTGAGGTTTATCGAAATCATACATTTACAGCTATAATGTTATCGATGTTCTTATCTACATTCTTAACTTCCAATAAAAAGTTTTCAATATTTTATAGGGACCGAAAATAACTGACAAATATCAAGATTTTTATTTTTATATCGTTGCAAAATCGCAATTTTTTGTTTCTTATTTTTTTCGATCAAGAATAACCTTTAAGTTTGGAGTTTTATGTTTTCGGTAAAATTTTATCGTTATTTTGGATTTTTGTTTTCGATAAACTTTTAACCGTTATGACTGCGACTGAGTTTTTATAACCGATATTAAACTTTTATAATCTAAAAAATTATATCTGACAATGGCGGTTATAGTATGACCGAAAAAAATAAAAATAAAATAAAAAAATAAAAAATAATAAATAATTTTCAATAAATGTAATTTTAACGGTTAAATTATGATTTGTATTTGATCATAACCACTATGGCCCCTGGTATTTTATCATTAGTTTTATTAATACTTTAAACGATTTATTTGTCGATTTTACTATCGTTACATATTTAGATACTATTTATTATGTATGTATCTATATTTTTAGAACGTGAAGTCCATATCTGTATCTATTGAAATAAATATCACTATACTTACAACATTTTTATTGTACTCATTTTAAATTATTACTTTTTTTTCATTTTCAGGTAAGTGAAGAATATTGCAATATAATTAAGCTGATTTAAAAAGTGTGGTGAGTTCTCAACAGCTACTTATTTATGTGTGTATTGCTACTCAAGCAGGATTTCCTTGCCTTCACTATTCATACTGAATGAAATATTATTTATTTTTAACAGAGTAAGTATTTGTTAAAAAAATAATCTGTGACAGCCAAACCTCGCTTGAGTGCCGGTATTAATATTAAGGATGAAACCCAAACGGCCAATTACTACCCCGCAAAGATGTCGCTATTTCTTTGCAAATATTTCCCTAAAAGACTGACTGACAAACGCCGCATACATACATACTTGTTCCTTTTGAAATTTTTTCAATCTACTAGATTGACTAATAAATCGAAACAGTTGCTTGGGTGTAAAAGAGCTCAGTTGTTTGTCTTTTAACACACCGCTCGCAAAAGCACCATACCTCACCATTGCAAAGCGGGACAGAGCCACGATAAGTAATCCGCCGTCCTCAGCGCCTCAGGGCCTCAGCTGGTCAAGATATCCTCTCAGCCTGCAGTGTCCTGTGAGGATACCTGTTATTACTCTAAGCTTGTGCTTTGGGGGTCGATTAAACTTTGGAATTTCCTTTTGTTACACCCTCC
>NW_016183802.1:0-5428 GCF_001687245.7 Rhagoletis zephyria | reverse complement strand
ACAGCCTGCAGACCAAGACGAAGGCGCTGGACTGTTCCTTTTTTATTACCAAGGCGGTAGAACATTTCATGTATTTCCGAATAATTTCAGACCACTAAAAATTTGCCCCTACCTATTAAAGGCCCACGAGTGATATATTGACTTGCATATATGCAAGTATTCGTATATATACGAATTGAGTCGTACTTCGACTCGGAGGCAGACTTGCCCACTGTGAGCTCTGTGAGTGCCAGGAGGAGGCACATCCTTCTAACCGAGCTTAATCCATAATGTCAGCATAAAGTCTCCCAAACCATTTACTAATCCGCATGAAGCCGTTGGTGTTCGTTACTTTCACCTCCGTCCATCGGCTTTTTCATTTCCTTCTACATTTCTATGTCAAGGAACCCAGCAGAGAGAGGTTTTGACGAGACCCAGTGAAGCCAGCATTGTACGATATTTCCGAACTGCTTTGTAATTTACCACCCTGGAGTCTAATTTTTTCACTAACATCTGGCTGTCAACGAATATAGCTGACAGAAATTTACTATCCCGAATGTGACTAGGCGCCTTCTCTATGGCAAATATTTCTACTTGAAAGACACTGTAGTTACCAGGCCGGCAGCATGATTGCCTTATTTTAAGATCCTTGGAGTAAAGACACGTGCCGACTCTTTTTCTATCTTTGATACATCGGTGTAAATGGAAATTCGGGTTGGAATGTGTACGGGAATCTCAAAGCTAAAATCCCAGTATGACGTGAGCTAACAATTTTCGACATCTAAGTCGGCATTGATCCCGTTACGCCATCCATTATTAATTACCACCAAGACCGCTGCGTGCCCGTTGTTGGTCTGCTTCCACAATTTTGAATCCCTCAGTCTAGGCGCCCCCTTTGCGGCCGCACCTGTTACGAATACTTGAGATGACTTTAGCTAAAAGATCATGTTCTGCCCTCC
Organism: Rhagoletis zephyria; assembly: GCF_001687245.7. Lineage (NCBI taxonomy): Eukaryota > Metazoa > Arthropoda > Insecta > Diptera > Tephritidae > Rhagoletis > Rhagoletis zephyria. The sequence continues at coordinate 4,490 of NW_016183802.1, read as the reverse complement.
TTGTGGTGCGCTTCTCATGCGCCTGATATACTGAGGCTTGCGAGTCTCTGCACTCTTCCCATTATTCGCTGATTGCTGCTTTCATCCAGTGCTTTCCACCAAACCAACGCTCCATAGGTTGAAATCGGTTGGATGACTTCGGTGTACATACTGTGAGTGATATGCAGTGACAGCCCCCAGTTTTTTGCGAAAGCCTATTTACAGGTATAGGTCCTAGGTCCTTATGTGTTCTTTCCTCTACGTAAGTTTGGAGTCGAGGATAATACCTAAGTATTTCGCTCAGCTTCAGATTAGTCCGGTCCAGCATTGGAGTTCCTGGAACAAGACAAGTCCGTTTCTAGAAGGATTAGCTCCTAGTCAATTTTGTTTTGACCTTTCGGAGACAGGCATACTGCGCTACGTGCATTGTGTGGGTGCGGCTACTTTCCCTTATGAATAGGTCAATAAGCCTTTCGAGCATTTTAGTATGAACGTGATTTAGGCTGCCGTATTTTTTCGGCGTGGGGCTTTTAGTCGCCTCAGCTCGGTCCATCTAGTCAGTGTTGGTTCTTTAGCACCGGTCAAAGGAGCTCGTTAAGTTGACCAAGCACCTAGTCTTGGTGTTGACAGGAGTTTTGACAGGCCACTATTCAATAGGATTTCATGCGGTACGGATGATAATAGATAAAAGACTTGTATTTTTTTTTGCTAAAAATTCCTTCATATTGCAAGTGGACGCATTTTGCAATCCTCAAGACCAGAAGAAAGTGCGAAGCAATAGCTTTCGTCTGAGTTTAAGTAGTTTTGCAGCACTTTTCGATCGAGATTCGGCGGGAGAAAAAAATATCAGTGTTTTATCAAATATTAGTTGCGTTCCCTAACTCGCCATAAGTTGCAAGAATTTACAGGAATTTACCAGAAAGCATTCCCGTACTCGGTTCTCTGGCTTCTTTTACCTTTTAAACTTGATCATGTGGTTCACCGACGATCCAAGTCGGTTCGAATCCTACTGAAAGGAGTCTGATGAGAAAATGTGGTGATTTCCGAAATAGCTATCACATCTACCATTTTTTCAAATTATTGTTGCTTTTCCACATTAAGTTTTTAATTAAAAACGGGTTCAAGCTCAATAAAAAAAAATTGTTGAATTTTTTTTTTAAGCTAATGAAATTAGAAGGGCGAAATTCGAGGACGCAGTGGTGTGAATAATTGTCTTTATGATGTAATTTTTTCAAAGTTATTCGGGAATAAAATATGAGACCGACATTTTCAATATCTATTCGTCCTTATGCACTAAAAAATTTAATCTTTTTTAAATCTACAGAATTTTCTCTTTTAGGAGATATGGGCTGTAGAAAACACATCAAAAATGAATTTGAAAAAACTGCTAAAAACTCGGCAAAATTTCTTTAAAAATATCCACCTTTATTATTACAGCGAATTCACTAGAACTTAAGCGCATAAATATAAGTGAATAAGAACGTGAGTGAAAAGGCTTTGTTTTTTTATTTTCAATACAATTTCTATTTTTATTTTCTACAGTGACTGAGCTTTATTTGGTATACATTTTATTATTCTGCATTGTACTGAATATTTACGACCATTTCTTGTCGTCCTTTCCAAAAATATTTTGATGTCAGAGAGAAAAACTAAAATGCAGTTTTACTACACTTGGTTCTTAGCTTTTTTGTGTTATAGTAGTAAATAAAATGTATGAGGGGAAAAAACAAAGCAAAAGTATCGTTTTCACTTTAAGCTAATTAACTTCTAAGAATATTAGTTAATAATTCGGTGCCACTTTACTTATTTACCAAATCCAAAGCTTCATAGCTAAATTACAGACTAACTAGTTAATAGTGGTGGCGGAAAGAAGAGTATTTAATTACGATTTAGTTGCAATTAAAATGTGTTGACACAGCCAGGTTTGATGTGAATGCCGACCAAGGTTGACGTCACTAGAGCATTAAATTTCAATCTATGCTGTTTATTGTGCTCGAGCATCATAACTAAGCAACAAAAATGCCGACAAAACAAAAAACACTTAATTATGGCTGTAGATTTCTGCCACATTGCGAGCATTTAATGAACTCACAAATTCAAAATAAAAAAAGTGCCGTTGATAAAAATTCTTCGGAAAAAAAAATTAATTTGATTTGGATTTTTATCTGAACTTTAACACTTTCAACCAGATTATTAATTAAAAAAATCAAAAGAATTAAAATTTTCTTTTCTTTGTTCTTCAGTTTACTATTTACTACCTTTGAGAGCATGTAAGGCCACAATAAGAATCGGTTATATGAACAAATAATAAAACCTAGTACCGAAATTGTACTTTGTAAACTTTTAAAAGCTTAGTGAAGTTGTTTAGCGAATGAAAACCGAAAAAACAGACAAAATAGTTAAATCAAAAAGTAAAAATAAACACTATATAGAGAAACAAATGAAGTGAATGGAATACATTTTTTTTTTTAATAAAACCGCACGCGCACACATTACATCAAATTCATACCTACATTCATGTGTATGAAGTTACAAAGACAACAGCAAAATTGTTAGGTTTTAGCAACTCATCATCTGCTAAGCGTTTGCTACTAACTATGTAAGTAAAACTCATTTGAAAAATAAAAACGCACACACGAATTCACACGTAAAAACTTCAAATGTAGAGAAGTGTTGAAGCGATAGTCACACCGCCAAATCAAACCACACCACGGCAACCACTGCAGCTGCGACGGCGAGGGCTGCGCGGCTATAACAGCACACCAGAAGGGCAGAATTGTGGTCAAGGTTAATGGTGAAAACTAATATCCGACAAGTGGTTGCCTTCTTTCCAGCGTTAAAACGTTAGCTGAAAGCGTTTGTGTGATTGTTGTGCTACTAGCTGTTATTGTGTTGTTTTGGCTGTTTTGGTTGCTGTTGCATCGTTTTGTTAGCATTGCAAATGCTGCTATTTTTTTAACAAATGGCAACACTGTAGAAGTTTTTATTCTCAGTTTTTTTTTTTTTAATTTTTTTACCGTGGCAGGTTTAGTTGCAAAAACATAAGTTTATGAGTAACAAATGGCAACACTGTAGAAGATTTTATTTTTAGTTTTTCTTTTTTTAATTTTTTTACCGTGGCAGGTTTAGTTGCAAATCTCTACTACGTGGCTTGCAATTTGAGTTACCAAGCGGTGTAAAAAAAAATGTCTACAAAATCTTAATTTGTTTTATAATACTAGTGTATACACACTAGTTATTTTCTTTTAAATATGTCGAACAAAATAAACAATAAAGATGGCAACTCTACAAACCAATATTTTACGACAAGAGTTATTTTTACCCGTAACTAAATCTCATAGCTGCACGTATAGAGTCTACAGTGAGCCCAATTTGTTAGTGCAAATAAAGAATTCGATATTAAGAAGTTACTTATTAAAATGGTTATGCTAAAAGTACGTTCGTTATTTGAATTATAATACATGAAAAAAATACAACTAAACTTATGATCTTTAAAATCTCAAAAAACTTAAAACAAACACTTCTGATACATGCGAGTAATTAACCCTTAATTAGGCACATAAAGAAAATCACACAATTAGTCGCATGGGGTCCCCAGTGACCCCAAAAAAGTGTTGAAAAAATAGTTTTCAAAATAAAAAAACAAAGTGTGTTTTATCAAAAATATTAAAATACTCTATTTAACTTAAAAGAAACACATTTTCGACTTCAAACTTAAAAAAAGTAAGTGCGCCTGGGCCACACTGGAGAAGTGAAACTTACGTCTATTTTGTCTCATAATAAATATGCAAACATACATATGTACATACTTATTATGTCATATCTTTTGTCTTTTTTCTATCTAGATCCCTACCTCTACCCTTTCGATACAATTACATTTACATAACAAAATCGATAGTAACATCCAATAAAAAATCGATAACAAAATCGACAAAACTTATCTCTAACAAAATCGATAAATATTGGTAACGAAATTGATAAATATTGACAACAAAATCGATAAATATCGATAACAAAATCGATAGCAAAATCGACAAATATCGATAACAAAATCGATAAATGTCGATAACAAAATGGATATAAATATCGATTGCTATATCGATAAGTCCCGAAAACATCGATGGCAAAACTGATAACAATATCGATAAGAAAATCTGTAAAAATATCGATAACAAAACCGATAAAAATATCGATTATTTTATCGATAAGTTCCGAGAATCCCGAAAATCTCTAAAATCCCAAAACAGTTCCCAGATTGAGTTTCTTCCTATTTAATTACCTTTATTTTAATCTTTCTTCCCCTATCTTTATCTTTACTTTTATCGGTATCCTCATCCTCCTCTTTGTCTTTACTTTTATGTTTGTCATTTTCTTCATCTACATATTCCCCTTCACCTTTGCCCGTATATATATAAGTAGAGTGTTTAAATTTACTTTGGTCTTCATTTTTGCACCTTTGTTTTTGTTTTTATTATACCCGAGCGCACTTGTGCACAAGGGTATTATAACTT
>NW_016183801.1:0-5428 GCF_001687245.7 Rhagoletis zephyria | reverse complement strand
TTATTAGGCGCCGCGAAGTAAGCGGGCATTGGCTAGTATAAAATAAAAAATAAATGTTATTTACGGATTATTTAAATAAAAAGCAAAAATAACTGTTTTTTTATTTTGCATAAAAATTACAAATAAAAATTTAGTTCCTGATCGGGAGCCACAGAAGTTGCCACCCAAACAGACAGCTGCTTGCAGAGGAGCCCTCGCCTAGGCACGTCAGGAGGCATCTATATGAACTGACGGACGAAGTCCAGAGGNTCCAGAGGCTCATCAAGCAACCTCTGGACCCGTCAGCTTACCGACTGGCCCTGAACGGCATTCACAGGGAGTCCGTCTCGAGTTATGTAGACTCTAGACCTGTGAATTCCGTTCTAGGCATACCGCTACCGGACATAGACGAGACGGACTTCATCTGCCTTGGGAGACACGAACGACAATAGCCCAACTGCGCTCTGACTACTGCAGCAGGTTAAACTCCTACCTGAGTAGATTGAATGAGGATGTGCCTAATGAGTGTCCGGCATGCGGAGAGACCCCACATGACTCGAAACATCTCTTCGCATGCCCGGAAAACCCGACAACCCTAACGGCTTTGTCCTTGTGGACCGACCCGATAGAAGCTGCACGCTTCCTTGGGCTGCCGTTAGTGGAACTTGACGACAACGACCGAGATATCAATCGATCTATGCGGGGTTGTTGTAGCCGCTACAACAACAACAACAACAACAACAAATTTTAGTTCGGTTTTTCTTCTCCAGACGCCGCTAACCAATTCCTATGTGAAATTTCTCGGTGATTCCGAAAATCGAGCTCATTTTGTTCTCAAAAACTAACAGGCTTATCAAAATATCATGTCTATGCGGCTTATAGAAAATTTCATTGGCTTTCATTTGGCGTATTTCGTATTACGATTGTTCAATTCGTTCGAAATATATACGTGATTAAGTGGAACCACGCTGCCACGTATTTGAAAAATCAAATTCAATTTAAAGTATGGCAATCAGGTAAATAAGTTATGTATTGCGATTGGGGCGTCAGAAGAGGTTAAGGTAGATTTTAGTTTGCAAATATTTTGAAGAGGGTTGCCACCTGTTTGAAAAGTATAATTTTATATTATGCACAAGTTATATAAAATATTAAAATTTGGGTGTCAAATGAGAGAGTGATGAGCAATCTTTAGTTTGAACATTTATCCTAAATATGTGAAGTATCTGAAGCGAGGTTGCCACATCATAACATCAAGAAGCGACAAGAAGAAGCGAATTGGAGGAGAAGCTCTGCCAAAACACGTGGAAAATGTTTAAGCACCAAATATTAATTTATTTAAATCAAATGTAATTTACTGTTCATCCCCAAGTAATCTAGAATATAATTTTAAAACTAATTAGGGGTATCCCTTAAACTCCAAAAAGCCTTGAAAACATCGAAAAACCCCAAACTTTTATTAAGAGATCAGTATTTGTTTGTAATGGAAAAAAACACGGTTTTTCCGATATTCGAAAAATCAAGATTTCCAAAAAAAGAACCGAGGTCAATCACACTACTTATAACTCTGACTACCATTTGGAATATACTTTTTTTTAGGTTTGTGGAGAGGGCTGCCACCTGTTAAAAAAATATTTAATTCAATTTTGGCGCCATGCAGATTCACTACTATATATTATATAGCAATCCACTGAAAAAAAAATAAAAATCAATAACCAACTATGTCTAACACTGAGTGTAAATATTCTTGGAATGGAGTTAAACATTGTTATGTTTAGTATAAAAATGCTTAGCAAACCTTAATTTCTGCCAAACGATCATTACACAATTCATACAAATTAATGCAGATATTTGGCCACATTTTGCTAAAATCACGCTTTTTCCTCTTAGCATATTTAATTAGCTGTGAATTGCGACACATTTTCATGCTTGTGTGCACTTTTGCTACATTTCAAACACCACTTTGCCAAAAATGTTGCCACGTAGCCGGCTTTTATATGTATTTAAATTTGAAAGCAGAATAATTTTAAAATTTTTCACTTCCTATACTCAAATGCCCGTACGACCAACTCAAACAAAAATTATGTGTTGTTGTAAATATTTGTATTAATTTGTAGTACTTGTGTGTGCATGTAATGCGTATACGTGCGTATGTACATACATATGTACATGTGAGAAAACTTTTATACGTAAGTATAACAATATTGAGTATGAAAAAGTTAAAATAAATTGTGTGTGAAATTAGTACTTTTTTCTTTTTCCTTTTTGACCTAATTTTCGAAAGCAAACACACTCCCATAGCGTTTTTAAAGGCGAGCAAATATGTGTGTATATAAACTTTTTGTTTGAATTATAAATTAATTTAATTTTGCACGCAAACAAAAAGTTGTTGCTTCGCTGTGATGAAGAATAAAGTATAGTAAAGGTGGAGATAAAATAAGAAAAAAATAAAGGACATCTTGACGCTTTTAAATGTCATATATAGCTATTAGTATTCGCAGTTTCCAAAAACGAAAAGCTTTAGCAAAATGTAAGCCCAAAAAAAATAGCCTAATTTTAAGCGAATCCAATCGCTTATACTTTTTGGGTCAACCCAAATGTTCTGCTTATTTAATTTTTTTGTATAGATGAAATGGTTCGGATACCTTTTTGTTGCCTCCCTTTAGGAATAGCGAGCCATTTAATAAAAGCGATTACGAGAAGAATGTTTCCATTTTACTTCCAAGAAGTGTTGCATTGCTCATTTTCCTAGAGGGTCTCTTCAAAACCATTATTATCCGCTACTCTGCAACACTAAATAGTCTCCTTCTATAAACTTTGCATACACACACACACATACATACATATGTAAGTACTTTAAAGCGTTCTGAGCATTCACTTTAACTTTTCCGTTAACTTACCTAACGCTTTGCTTGTCCTTTGTGGTGGTATCGGCAGAGCATCTTTCAGTTGTCTTGGGTATCAGCAAAACGTTTCAACTATGCAAAGTATGCTTCATCTTTGAAGTGAGTGAAATCGTGCGATGCCCAGCGTTTACAGCAACAACAAACAGCACATTCAAAAGCACTAAAACATTTGCCAGAATATTTGAATCTAGTGGTGGTGAACAATGAGCGTGAATGCGAAAAAGGTTTTCCATTTGAAAATGTTTGATAAAATCAGTTGAAAGTTTTAGGGAGAATAAGAGAAATTTGCCTGAGGTAACGTCAAAGCAAAGAGTTCTTAGAATACTGGATTGCCGGTAAGTTTTGAGAGCAAGCAAGTGAAAAGTGATACTTTTAGTTTCAACTCTAATTTAAATATTTGCACTAAACCTTGAAAGGGAATTTAATTTCAGAAGTTGCTGGGTTTCTACAAGTTTTTCACTGTGAATTTCTTAGTTATTAAGTATTTAGTTAACTTTTTTGCCAATGAATTTTTAAAAATGAAATGGTTTTCTCCAAACTGCTATATACAGCAGTGACATGTGGAAGTGTGTAATGAAGAAGCTGATGATTATCACAAAATGAAAAGGTATCTGAAAAAAAAAATGAAAATTTTTAAAGCATACTTATATGCATATAGGTACCTAAGGATGGATAGAAGGCACTACAGCTTTGCAGTACTTGGAGAAACCCAATTGCAGTTGGGGGTAGTTTGAGAAGTCAGCGTGTTCCCCGCACACATTCAAATATTTATGCATCCAGAAGGCTTAAAGATGTTGTGAAATGAATAAAATATATAAAAGCTTGCCGGGACATAGTTAGAAGTTAGAATCAAGCGCGACAAGGACAAGAGCAAGGCACCTTTAATTTTTGGTGAACGCTACGAGTTATCAACAAGCTCGGTCTACGCGATATGTACATATGTGCGACATACTTAGTTTACTTATTTGAATCTCAAAAAACCATACACACTTTCACACTGTATTTAATAGCGGGTGGGTGTTTGTGCATACTACATACGTGCCTTTATTTGTGTTTGCCTTCGTTTGTGCGGCTTGTATTTGACTTGTGCGTACGTGCGTGCCTGCTGATTCTCCATTTTTGTTGTCATTCAACAGAACTCTAAACGCCACCGCCACCGCCACCGCCACCGCCACCGCCACCGCCCCTTCCCCCAGGTCTTAGTTCCCCTGTCACAGTAACACGCACTGCTTGTACCAATTTGAACAGGAAAATTGCTGTAGACACAAATGTTAAGCGTGTCACAAGGACATTGACAGTTGTATGTACAATGCATATATGAAAATAAACACAAAGCAGCAGCAAAAACAAAAACAAAAAAAACGGTTTTATGTTTTCTTTAGTTGTTATTGTATTTGAAAACAATGAGAAAATAGTTATAGGTCCCTAGCATCAACTGGAATAGCAATGAGCAAGGCATAAAGCGTAGCGTAAATACGTACACACATACAGACATACGCATGCGAACACAAGCACGCCAACGGGGAACAGTTAAGCGCGGCGTTACAACGCGACGACTGTGTGCGCACAGCCACACACACACACACACACCTTCCTGGCATAGCACAGAGCAAACTTCATCCTAAAATTTAGTGAAAAAGTAAATTGAATACGAATTATGTAAATGTTTGTAAATTACACAAATGAATAAGAAGAAGCACAAAAAAAAATGAATGCGTGCGTGCACTCGCTGTGTGAGGGGTGTGGGGTGGGGCAGCGGGAGCGGGAGAAATATGGCGCGGAATGTAAGTATGTATGTGTACGGTCTGAGGATGCTATGCGTTGGCGTGAGTAAGTTTTGAAATGCCTGAAGCGTACGTTTTTGTCTGATTGCGTGCACGTGTTTTTGCATGTTTTTTTTTTGCCTGCGTTGTCAGCATTGCGCTTAAATATTAAAGCAGCGAGGGTGGGGGAAAAGTTTGAGCAAAAAATTTAATTGCCAACAAAGGCCGAATGTACGAGCTCCTTTGGATAATGTTTTTCTTAATTTTTGCTTACTTTCGTACGAGCGCGCAGTAATTCGCAGGCGGATTGGCTAAAAATGGTTGCCATTGTTTTTTGTGGTTACGTATACGCCACGTAGAGAAGCCGATTAAGCCAATGTATGTCCATCAGTCTATCCGTCTGTCTGTCCGTGTAGACGATAACTCGAGAAAAGTTTGAGATATGTCTACGAAATTTGGAGGTAAGTTGCCCTTTATCCAAGGTAAAGTCGTTTTAATTCTTTCACTCCTTTGTTTCCTAGCACATAAATTGTATTTTATTTAAATAATTTAACAATAGTTTTTCACAAAAAAAAAAATTATCCTGCACATTAATTTCAAAAACAGAATATGTATCATTTATCATTTCAATTACAAGTTTGAGGTTAAATGAATGGCAAAATGATGACTTGCATGCCAAAGGAAGTTAAACACGCACGCATATATGTATGTAGATATGTAAGTAAATATGTAAAAAATAATAAAATCAAAGCGAAAGAGTGCTACGATACATTAAAAAAAAAA
>NW_016183800.1:0-5428 GCF_001687245.7 Rhagoletis zephyria | reverse complement strand
ATAAATTGTAAAGGCAGCAAAAATAGTTAAAACAGTGCATTTTATGCATACACATACACACATATGTATAAATAAATAAAATATGTAGGAAGCAACACTAATGAGTTATTTTTGCTTATTTATTTGTTTAATATTTTTTGTATGTTTTTGTTGTCACACTATGTATTTTGCCAGTCAGTTTTTGTTTGTTACATTTAAGTAAATAAATGCATTTGTTTTTATTGCGGTACAAACTTACCAAAAAAAAGGTCACTCATCTGGAGCAGCAGCATCTGTGGTTGACAAATGAAGGGAGGCTGTGAGGCGATTTCCATTCTCCTACTCATATCCTCGACGAGACATATGATATGCAAAATTGCGATTGCTGTTGTTTTTACTTTCAGATTTATTACCTTTTGAGTGATCCGCTTGATTTCCAACAATTTGTCGGGAGGATGAACTTCCGTTAAGATCCTTTATGTAGCCGCATTCTTGTTCATATACCTAATACTTAGCATATTCTGCGTGTGGTCCTTGTGACACTTTTTCCTATAAAATTCTACTTGAAGTGTGTTGAATGAAATGGGTGAACATTATTTGAGGTTTCAGCATCTTTGAGTTATAAAAAGTATATTCTCTAGCTCAGTATGTAAGGATCATCATCAAGTATTAGCAGACAGTGTGGAGTCTCTTATGCCTGCGGCAGAGATCAAATGCTACCGCGGCTGCACTCAATGGTTGACCGCTAAAACCGGACGTTGCCCACCGACACCGAAACTCACAAAAGGATACACGCTTATGAATGTCATGTCAAATGTCCTATTTTACAATTCCTATACAAACAGTTATAAATTATATACATATGTATTTTTTTGAGATGCACAAGATCTCGCAGACTGTTGGCCGATATGCAAGTGGCAATGGCAGACAGTTTGGCGGCTTCAAGTGGTTTCTGCCGCTGTACTTGAGTTGCTGAAGCACTTGAGTTATGTACTATGTATGTTATTTAAGGACTCGGACAATTATGTATCTATGTGTGGCTTACGGGTGGTCCTGTTGTGATTTGTAATTGTTTGCTTTTTTGGGTTTTTGAAAAAAAAAGAACAACAAACATTATATATTTTTACATACATATTTACGTACCACTGCTGAGTGATGGGAAATAAAAAAGTAAATTTGAAATAAAAACAAGTACTCATTTGTGTTTAATAAGTCCTTGCACAATTTTTTTTAAATTAGTGGCTCTTAAAAGCTAACTTATCAAATCTCCATAAATTTACATAAAAAATTGTTTCAGCTATTTTTTGTGCCAGTAAAAAAGTATGGCGGCCGCTGTGGTGTAGTGGTAAGCAGTGAGCGCTTCCATTCCGCAGCGCCTGAGTTCAAACCCTAGTCAAAGAAACATCGCACAAAAATTTAGAAAAAAGGTTTTTTCTTTACAGCGGTCGCCCCTCAGCAGGCAATGGCAAACCTCCGAGTGGATTTATGCCATGAAAAACAGCTTCTCATAAAAATACATACATATGTATGTATACTAGGGTGGTCCAAAAATGCATGTGGCAAAGCAAAGTCGGAATTTTTATGCTCTCACCCCTAGGATTATTCAATACCGAAAAAAATATATAGTTATTCAGTGGCGTAGCCAGGATTTGGCTTTGGGGGGAAATGAAAAAAAAAATTCCTTCGATAACTTAAATCTGTGACACACAATGGCTAGAGGCGTCGCCTGAGTGCATTCTTTCATATATTTATGTATGCGCCAGTTTTACCTTTATATTTTTTATCTACTCGTTTATTCCATGGGGTCTTCATGCTTTATTTAAATTTAAAAATTAAATTACTATACCGTTTTAAAAATCTGAAAATTCATTGCGGGAAATTTTTTTATTCTCTTTTTGTCTTCGGCTTCTCGTTTTTGCCTTTATAAGTTTTGAAAAAAAGTTTTGAACGAACCATTATATCACATTCCTAGGCAAGTTTTGAAAGAATATTTTCGATACTAAATTTTATTAAAACAAAATGTCGAAATCAGCTTCATATAGAAACAGTGTCATCGTTAATTAAGAAAGAGATGTTTTTAAATGACATAAGTTTACGACACTCACATATTGACTAGATTTGACTATTTATTTTACTATATTTTAATTTGCATTATTTGTTTAAAAAAATATAGTTCATTCCTTAACAAACACTAAATGAAAATAAGTTTAATCTTTGAACAACATTAAAAAAAAATCGGCAAACTTTCGTAAAAATTTCGAACTTTCTATTTCAATTTTATCTTTTAGTATTTTGCAGTTTTTTAGCTCATTCATCTTTAGTCTAATAAAGTGCAAATTTAAAGTAGCTGTGATTTATAGTTGATGTATGGCATATTTTTGATGATGTCGGTAATTTTCTTCCATATTATCTAAATATGTTCGACGATTTTTTTAATGAAGAAAATGAGCACCGCCTTCATCAAAAAAAAAAAAATATAAAAATATTAAAAATCAACGATAAGTCGCAGCTATGTTTTTAAACTTGCGTTTTATTTGAATTGATCGGGCTACAAAACTGCATACTCAAAATATGTATTTCTAGGAAATCTAATTAAAAATGTTGCGCAAAGATTAAACTTTGGATTTATACCGGTTTTGTTAAAGTGTAAACTGCATTTTTATAAACAAATAATAAAAATTATATAATTTTAAGATAAATCTAGTTTACATGTATAAAGTTTTGATAAGCACTTGAAATGTCAAGTTTTAGTACTGAATTCAAAGAATATGTCTCTTGTATCCATTCATAATAACTTAAAAAAATTTGTTTGTTAAGAAGTGTATCTTAAAATATCTGCCATTTGACATTTATGTTAAAAGTGTAAAATATGTAAATGTACCTACATAAACTTTCCCGTGAATACCATCAAATCATTGGTCTTGAAGGGAATTTATGTATGCATGCATGCATATGAGCAAATTAGAAAGTCGTTACAATTTACAGTCGAAAAGTACAGTTTTTGTATAGATTATAGATTATTTCCCAACACTGTGGGGAACTAAGCAAAATGGCCTAGTGTGTTTCGCAAATATTCAAATACGTAATCCACCAACCGATAATTTTATATTTTATGTCATCAGTCTGAAATAAAAAAATTATAAATCGGAAGGGTAAAATAGTATTGTGTTATTGATTCAAAAATAAAAGGTTTCATTTTACTGACGAAGGGGGAGATCTATTTTGATTGTATTTTTATAAATTATTCACCATTCGTCGGAACCGGAAAAATCGGACCATCGGAGATTTTTCGTTATAACTCATCCATCTATCCAGCTAGGAACATGCAAACCCACAAGTTAATTTAAATAATAAGCGAAGCAAAAAATTGGTTATAGCATAGTGGAGTAGGAAATTTTAAAAATGTTTAAGAATCAGAAAATTTACTACGCTCGCAACAAACTGCAACCGCTGATGATAGAACCTCCAATGGCGCTTTTACGTAGAAATAAAAAATCAACAGACTTCTATGTCAGATTCCTAAGCAATGCTAGATATGCATAACTGAGCCTTAAGTGAAGAAAATATGAATTAAAAATCCTTCAATAGTCAAACAACTTAATGCGCAGTGTAGTTTGCATAAAAAACAGCATGTTTTCTTTTTATGAAACCGAAACTATTTTCTTAAACGTAATTTAATTTGTAAGAACAACTTCAAAAAGTTAAGCCAATTCGAGTAGCATTTCAAAGTGAAACGAAATTAAAAATGAAAACAATACCGTTATAATGAGCAGCACGCACAGACAAACGGATAGGGCAAAGGAGCGGACAATTGAAAGGCGGGCGTGATGAGATGAGGTGAGGAGTCGGAATGGCATAGGGTGGATAGGCGTAAAATCAGTGAGGCACTTTGCAAAAGAACGACGAAACATATGTAAAAATTCATTAAATATCCACAAAATAACTTTTCGAAGCTGTAAACTCATGCATGCTTACATATGTACATACTTACATACATGCCCTGTAGGAAAACCCCAATTTAGCGAATCAAATGTCTAGTTCAGTACAAGTTCTTTATAGCCAAAAACGAATCAGTCTGATAGGAACTAGTTTCTCACCTGGTTAAAGGCTTGGAAATGTTGGATTTTCAACCGATTTCAATAAAAAGTGTAATCAATTTGTCGGAATATATATTTTTTTTGTATCTTACTTTTTAAAACTACCTATCGCTGAGTCACTGCCGCACTCAGATTCGTTTAATGATTACTTAAGGTGTTCTCCAGTAACTATTTATTTGAAAAAAATCCCTCTGAACGCTAAAGTTAAGAAAAGAAAAAATCTTTACTTAACCTTTTAACGAATTATTATGAAATTGTTTGTTTGTTTATAATAAATTTCAATTTCGCACAATTGCAACAGTCGCAATCCTTGGGCGCCGGATTTTTTACTCCTATTTTTAATAAAACATTTTTCTTTTAATTTTTAGTGTTGAATGCCTTGAAAATACATTCATACATTTTTTGTTCCATTAAATTTAATTTTTAAAAACTTATTTTATCTACTTTTAATTAAATTCCCCTCGGTTTTTAGATTTCACTGTTTTGAAAAGAAAAATATGTATTTTTTTAATTAATTTCACTTTTATAAACTTATTTTATTTTCTTTTCAAATACATTTTTTTAATTGAATTACGTTTATCTCACTTAACTTATTTTACTTTCTTCTTTTTTAATGTATTTTTTTCTTTTCTTAATTAAGTTTTCTTTTAAATTTGGATGGTATTGTTTTCAACAGAAATATTTTGTTATTTAAGTTAATTTTTGGAAAACTTATTTTATGTATTTTTTCGCTTTTTTGGTATCATTTCTTTTTTCTTTTAGTTGAATTTTCTCTTTTATTGTTTAAAAAAATATACTTTTATTTTGATTTCGTATAACTTTTAGACAACTAGTTACTCAAGGGCGAACAGCATAATGCTAAGACATGCTCTTTAGCACATCTCTCAGTTCGTCTTTCGAAAGACAGAAAAAAACGCTCAAACTAGTTGCCAGGATTGACAATTGTTATGCGAAAAATTGTACCTGGGGTGGTTGAAAGACAGTTGCGACAATTGGCTCGGACGCGTTGTTGTTGGTCTTTCAACAATAAGTTTCTAAAAATTAAAAGAAAAAAATATTTCCTTTCCAAAGCAACAAAATCTAAAAATAACCCTTATTATGATTTTCATTAACTAATTAGTCCGTACTATTTAACTCTGAGAGAAGACATTAAATAATAGATAACCGATCATTAGTTAAGTGCCCGTTAGAGCTAAATTAATGAATGTTTCCGACTGTGGGTGTTAGACTGAAAAGTTGATAAGTCCACTTTTTATAAAAAAAATAATATTTTGATGCAATAGGCAAGCACAATTAAAAATGCATCATCGGTGACAGGTAATAAGGTCAATGGAAATAAGGTCAATTGACTT
>NW_016183799.1:0-5429 GCF_001687245.7 Rhagoletis zephyria | reverse complement strand
ACCAAATGGCCGAAAATTTTTAAAATCGGACAATAACCACGCCCACATCCCATATAACGACAATTTAGAGAAAAACGAAATCTTCGATAAATCAGTAAATATTAAAGCTAATTAATTCAAAATTGATGCTTGCAACAATTCTTTACCAAGAAATACGTTTATGATCACATATATGTATCTCGGTAACCGTTCTACCAATTTGTACCAAACTCGATATGGTTATTGTGCTTGCCACATAGAAGCAAAATGTTGAAAATTATTGAAATCGGACTAAACGGCCGCTTTTCATATAACGGTAAATTTCAGAAATGCTTGAAACTTCAATATTTCGAAATTCAAGGACGCTAATATACTCGAAATTGATACGCCCTTGCTTACCATGTAGCGGTAGCTTTCGGAAAGGTGAAAAACATATATTTAATACCTGCGCCGGGTATTTAATGTTCGGCTCCGCCCGAACTTAGACTTTCTCTTTTGTTTATTTTATTTTTTTTTATTCGGTTCACATAATCAGACCTTTTTAGTTGTTTTGTTAATTTTACATATTTTTGATTTTTTTCTTTAATTTATCTATCTTTTTTTACCTTTTATTTGATTTTTATTCATTCATTTTTAATCATTTTTTAATTTCTTTTAGATGGGTTATCACAACTTATTTTACTGTTCTGTTTTATTTTAGATATAATTTTTAAGTTTTTTTATTTGATTTTTTTATTTATTTATTTTTTATAATCTTTTATCTTTTGGGGGTTTCGGTGTTAAAACACCCTCGAGGCACCGGCACTGATTGACACGTAGTTTAACACCCCAAAGCCCCCCGCTGGATCCTCCACTGATGTATTTATTCACAATTGCCGCCAACATACTCTATTTATTTTGTTTGATATACCCTTAGTTTTACTTGGATATCGGGACCCACGGTACTGATTTCAAATTGGACGGGATGGGCGGTATCGGGAAGGTCTGTAAAATTTTGCGGGCGGGACGGGACCAAAATCCTTTCCCGACACTCTCGATAAAACCGCAACCTCAGCAAATTCGGAAAATCTTCCTTAAAAACGATGTGTGAAATATGGACTTTTTTATGTTTTATTTGGACGAAAACTACCAAAAAAGCAAAACAAAATAATCGAAAGGTGCCAGATCTATCATTATTGTTTTTTGTTATTTATAAAGAATTTGAAAACATGTGAATTTTTCTTAGTGATAGATTTCGGGACCCACGGGGAAAAACGTCGGGATGGGCGGGTTTGGGACTTAAAAATTTAATTTCGCGATGGGCGGGATCGGGGCTAAATATTTAGTCCCGTGCCCATCTCTAATCCAAACCGATCGAAACACCCAGTTTCTTAGCTTACCGTTAGTTGAGCTTGTAGGCAACACTTAATGGGCTCACTGTAAGAATTAAAAAAAAAAACTAACAAAACCAGCAACAAGAACTAATAATTGCTTTATCTGCAGCTGAAACTAAACGAGCATGGTTCTTTTGAGCTCTTGGTCAATAGTGGTACTCAATTACACCCAAACCATAGCGATTTATACTTTTTTAAGCTTTCGTTAGGTCTTATATACATATATCAAAACTATTTTTAGTTGCAGGTTTTTTAAGTTTTTTTATGCTAGATCAGAGAAAGCTTTAAGAAGCTTTTCCCGGGAGCTGTAAGTACTTCTACTATGACTTTTTTAGATCAGAGTTGGCCGGCGAAAGCTTTCATTTTATGCCTGCCACATGCAAATTGTACAGAGAGCTTTNCTTGCAAGCTATTTTTTATTTGCGTCGACCAGAGTAAGCTTTTAATTCGTGTGCATCTCGATTTAAAAACTTAAGAAAACTTCAAAAGCTTTTGACCGTGACTGCTTTATATCAGCGATGGGCAGAGAGAGCTTTTACTCAGAGTGCGCCTATACAAAATGTATAAAAAGCTGAAAAGAGCTTTGCCCGCGGGCAAGGCAGCGCCCATAGCCGCTTTATATAGACGCGCCATATTAAAAGTTCTCGTTCCATTAAACCAACGATGATCTCATATTTTATAATATGTTTTAAGGGAAGCCTGCTTTTATGGCTTAAGTAGTAAATGGTATCAACCGCTCAGTGAGATTCTAAAGAGTTTATCGAGATTCTAAAGAGTTTATCTTGAGTCAACATTTTTGACACTGTCTCATAATACACACCAATGGGAGGAAAGTCGTCAAAAGCACATCCATATGTATATGCAAAGACATAAAATAATTGCATATTTATTACGAGTTACTTTGATTTTAGATGTCAAGGAAAATTTTATTAAAAATAGAAGTGTTTTTCTTATTACATTAAACGAGCAATTCTTGTATATATGTATATATATATATATATATATCTATAGGGTTCTCGGGAACGGCTCTAACGATTTTGATGAAATTTTGTACACAGATAATGTTTTTTTGGATTTTAAGGCTATCTGAATAGGCATTATCTCTGAGAAGACTCGTATAAGGCTGCCACCTATTCGAAATAAGTTACAAATTAATTAAAACATCATAATATGGGTATCAAATGGAAGGTATTTTAAATATCCCTAATTCAAAAATATTTTTAATAGGGTTGCCACCTATTTTGAATCGCACATTTATTTAATTTTCTGTTTAGAAAAAAAGGTAAAACATTACTATTCATGGTTACCAAGATAAGGTTCTTAAACAATGCTATAATAGTGTAAGGTTGCCACTTATTTCCGATTCTACACAATTTATCTAAAACATCGCAATATGGATATCAAATGAAAGGTATTGTTGAGAACTTTGGTCAGAAAATATTTTTCATCAGGGTTGCCACGCTTCTATGTAATACAAATTTTTATTTTGTAAATTTCAATCAAAATTTGTTTATGTATACATAGTACATATGTATATGTACGCTCAAGATATGTACCATTCATTCCAGCGTATTTCGGAATAGGGTTGCCACCTAACTTTTAGAGTAAGGAATTTACTTAAGAGATATCGAAATCCTTTTTTTTCAAAATATTTTTTAAAGCTATCCAAATCTTGAAAACTTTATAAAGTATATGCACTCCGCGCAAAGCTCGGTCAACCTGGTACTTTGAGATAAATAGTTCAAAGTTTCGTTGAAGCATTCTCAGCAAGGGAGATTTAATGCTACAAAGCCGCTAATAATACTTTCAAAATGTGAAATAGCTTTCCCCCTCTCAAAAGCGTACAACATTTCATACAAATAAATCCCATTAAATTAGTCTATGTACTTTTATAAGTACTAACCTGAGTAAATTTTTGTGGGAAATTTTTCACTTTCTCACAATTTTCGTAAGTTCATTCAACTTTTGCCAAATGACTTACATTTTTTAATTGCATACATACATATGTGTGTATACCGATTGAATGTAAATTTACGCCACATTTCAACCTTTCAAGTGTAACGTAAATGTACCGAAAAACAGGCAAACCATTGACATTAAATAAAAATAATTTGCTACGGTGAAATTAAACAAAAATTGAAGCGGACAGACGACAAATAACACTCGTAAAACAAAACAAAATCAACAAGAAATGGTCTGCCAAGTGCCGCGTCAAAGGTTAAATTCGGGTTTTGTACGTTGAAGCTGTAACAATGAACAGGCAGACGTGAAACATGCAACTGCAAATGTCGGCAGTAATATCAACAACCAAAGCAACTACAATTATTACAAGTGCAAAAAGTACAAGTAAGCTTGCATCGACTGTACTTTCATTGCAATTTTTTTCTAACCTTAAACTTTCGTTTGCTCGCCGTTCGGTTCGGCGATTTATTATTTTTTGATTATTTATTTTTTGGCACAAGAAATCGTGATACTTGCTTTATTTACTAGTAGATACGAATAAAAAAAATCGTATTACTATCGCAGTGGAGAGTGTGAAGAGCAAAGCAAGGTAGGAATAAAGTATTACAATATTGATGCCAATTGAAAGAGATATAAGAAAGCCTTGTCACCTGTTTAAGAGTAAAATTAAATTTAATAAAAAAGCTAAATGAAACATTGCAAAATAATGGCAAGTCAAAACAAGGACGTTTAGAAGGATTTATATCGAAAATACTTTTAAAAGGGGTTGCCACCTATCGAAAGGTCGCACTAAATTTAATTAGTTAGTTTAGTGAAATATTACAATATGAATGAATATTCTTCTTAGACTCGAGGCGATATCAACTTCTTTGAATAAAATGTATTATTTTCTGCGATATAATTTATTTTATTTTTTGTTACATTTTAAACCATAACTTTAAACCGAACTTCACGCGAGTGGAGCTGTGGGAAAAAGCTGGTAGTATATGCAAGAGATATAAAGACAACGCCGACTATTGGCGTTTTTTTTTTTATTTGGGTATCTTGTACTACTAGTATTTACCTAAGTGATGTCTCTTCACATATTACAATACTCTTCATCGTTCAATTACCCTTAAAAGGGATTTGAGATACTCTTTTTGATACAACAACAACAAAAAGGAACCGATTTATTTTTTTTACAATAAATTTCAACAATTGAAAGCAAACTACTTATATAACCACCATTTCAGGACTACTTGCGACATAGAGCCAAATACATACATACATAGCGCACACACAACGGAGGAACTAAACAGCCAATTACTGGTCACTGCCCTTACGAAACCGGTTTCTGCTGTTGCACACTAAAACTACCCTGCAGTGAAAAGCTGAACCAGTATGCACAAATTCCAGTTCATTAATAGTTCATCAAGGATAAAAGTCATTAGCCAGTTCGTTATGAACTATAATTATACCAGTTTCTTGTAGAAAAAAGTAAACTAGTTGGTAGAAATTCTAGTTCAAAAACTGGTATTGAATGGGAAGTCATACCAAATCGTCATGACAACTATAATTATAACAGTTCTCCGAAGTGGAATGCCAAACCAGCTAGTAAAAATACTAGATCAATAACTAGTATGCGCTAAAGCGACTGCCTACCATTTCGCGATTTCGAACAACTTATGCGATCAGCGACATCTCTCTATGAAGTGCCAAAACCATAACAAAAATGTGGTTAATTGCTTTCCTCACGAATGTCGGCTGTGGCGTCGAGTGAAGACTACCGATTCTGGTTCTGGGATCTCAGGTTCGAGTCCGCTTGGAGGTTGTTAAAGAAAAGTAAGTAAATTATTTCAATTTAATATAATAAAAATTGAAATAATTTATTTGAAAAACAAAACTTGTCTAAAAAAAATTAAATACTTTTCTTTACAAACAATTTAAAAATTACAACAAAATATATGTATAATTACAAAAATAATAATAAAAAGATTCGCTCACGAGATTCGAACTCGGATCTCTTGATTTGGCGTTGCTGCGCCGCAAGCAAAATGGCATACTTATGCTTTTCACGGGGGATGAATCGGCAGCCTATCCCGTCAACTGGTATGATGCTACTAGTATTTCTACTGG
>NW_016183798.1:0-5429 GCF_001687245.7 Rhagoletis zephyria | reverse complement strand
ACACTTATTTTCAAGGAAAATTTTTAACACAATGTTTCCTCCTGGGAAGGAGTGAAAGGTTATGGTTTCTATTCAAAACGGTAAATGGTTTAGAGACTTAGATTTTTTCAACTGACTTCTAAATGAAAACGTCCATGCGACTAACAGATTCCACCAGTGTTTTTTAGAATGATGTCTTTGTTATTAGAGGGACGTATTAAATAGTTTTAGCCTCAGGCGATTAGCATAATAAAACAAGGTATAAATTAGGTTACGACTTTAGCTGAGGAGCTATTCAGAAACGGATCAGTTCCAGACATCTCAGTGGCAGAAGAGATTCCTGTGCTTCTGAGCTATTCTCAGGGCAGCATCTCTCAGCACTGGCAAAATTTGGATAACTCCAGGCGGAAAGACTTACAATTCTGCAGGTTCTATAAGAGTTTGTTTACTACGCGAGGCGTCCTTCTTACTTATTGTCAAATTTTGTCTCGAAAAACTGACTGAAATTTCAGATTTATCAAAAATGGAGATTTAATTTTGAATTTTTAAAAGTAGAAATAACAACGAAATCTATCGACAAAATTTTCATAAGCAATATAAAACTAATAAAATACCACAAATTCTAAAAAAAAAATGAAATAAATTTTCGAAAACCTCGGAAAATATTGGAAAATCGCAAAAATTTGTCAAAGATTTACGGAAAAGTACGACTAATTTGATTTAAGTATAAATCAACCGCAGAAAATTCATTTATTTATTTGAAGCGCTGCCCTTAAATTCCTACCAGGTATTTTCCCATACATACATACATATGTATGTTTATAAGTATGTAATATTCGGCATACGGAGTCTGCTACTAGTTATCAACGCAATTCCCCGTTTGCTGCCATTCCGCCAAATTTATGTATTTTTCTTTCCTTTGCGCATTTTTTCATTTATTACCGCTTTGCGAATACACTCACCTTGGGTCGGGACATTGGTCACAAACTGGACATTCACTTTCCGGCGGTCGCTGTCCGTAGAATTTAATTTCCTTTCCAACATATGGTATTTCGCTGTTCGGATCTTGCGCTGAAAATTGAAAAAACCAAAAATCTTAATTTAAAAAAAAAAATGTAAATTGCTTTTGCTAACAAACTTACGCGCTACTTCAAAGTTAACCATTGTGGCATTCATTTCATTACGCGCCACACAATAGTAGTAACCGAAATCGTCTTTTCGCAAATCCGTTATTGTCATACGCATAGTAGTCTTGTAGCTGAAATTAAGGAGACATTTTGGAATTGGTAATTTAATTTCTTATTGAATATATCTGTATATTGTATTTGTATTTATGTATGTATATTTGTATGCGTTAGCCTTAGCTTACTTACCCATCTGAATAAGTTTCGATTCTGTATTTGTCGCCTGGGTCGAGAGTTTTACCATCGTAAGCACGTTCCCAATATTTAATAGCTTCAGGAAAGGCTTCCACCTTAAATTAACATTTAAAATTTTTGTACTATTATGGAAGAAAACTTGAATAAAATACTTAATATTTTCAATGAGTTGAGGTAAATCTTCTCGTTAACTATAATAACTGAATTACATACATATATGTACATTTACGCATTAACCATCAGTGTTGTCGATAGTGATGTGCTGAGTTGTCGGTACCCAATACTCGGTACCAAATACTTCAGAAAGATTTCGGTACACAATACCAATTCTATACATATATTTAACCTTCGCCAAAATATAAAAAAAAATGTTGTTATTTTATATATCTATGAGATCGCCTAAATAACAACAAAAAATCGACACTAAAGTTAGTTGCAGATTTTAGACATATTTCTTGTCATAAAAGCTGCATCAACTTATTAGTGAGAAATTAATATACAATTTTCAAACATGTGGGAACTTCCACAAAAATATTTTCGGCTGTGAGCGTTCTTAAACCGCTTTCTTTTGACAGCCATATTGCAGTCCTTACTTTATCTTAACAATTTACTTAAACTGCAATTTTCAAACAGGTGGCAACTCTCTTATTTTTTTCTCTCTTTTTTAAGTTAGACCTCTAGCAATATATCGGTGAAAACTGTAATCAATTTCATGCATTATTTTTCGAGTGATGCGCGTAGAAACATACAGCCAGACAGACAGACAAAAATTCTTAAAATAGTTGACTTGGCTTCTATTGCTCTAATAAAGACCCCCCATACTAAATTTTCTTGAATATCTGTTTTGTACAGACATCGACCTGTTACAATTTTATTATATGTATAGATAAGACGATGCTTTCCCAAAATTTGAACAATTTGTACTGAACAATGTTGAAACCACATATCGCAAATATTGCTGTCGTAAACAATACTCTCTCATCGCCTTATTCACCTTATCGCATCAGTAAAGTACCATTTTATAAGTTTCAACCTTCGTAGAACTGAAATTCAAGAAAAAAAAAACATCGTCCGATTCATCTTAAAAAAAATCTTTCTCTGCAATGTGGCGACGGAATTTTTTTAATTTGAATCAGCATCAAAAGCTCTATTAGCCCTTACACTCGATTTTTGATAGGCCAGGCTCACCTGATTTGTATTTTTTTCCATATTTTTGGTATAAGTGCGTTCTTATTGGAAGCATAAAAAATTCGATGTCGAGTATCGAAAGTATTGGATTCATTTTAAATCGGTACCGAGTATCGAACCATACTTAAAAGTTTCGACTCGGCGCATCATTGGTTGTCGACTTTCGTGCGAATTTTTGTTTTAACTTGTTTGTTAAAAAAAAAAATATTAACATTTAAAAAAACGTAGATACCGTTAAGAAAAGCTATTTAACTATATCAGCCAAGAGCTAGAGCGACCAATGAGTTTCTAAATTTTAAATAAACTTATTTTATATTCCACTACGAATTGCTTGAGTTAGCATTAAATAAGCCAGACAAAAACTCCACTCACATCCTTAAAAAAAATTTGTTTTCTATGTGTTTTTTTCTTGTATTGTAAACCGAAGAGCAACGACAAGGTTACAAAGGTTGAATGATGCTGCAGATGATAAGCATTGTTCCACTGAAGCTATGATGTGCGCAGACGTCAAACATACTAAGGGACAATAACAACCAGTAACAGGTGGAGAAATAAGTATGTATGCAGACAGATGTAAACAACTTTAAGAAGAGGCAGCACAACACGCAATAGCGCCACAACACGCAATAGCGCCACAACACGCAATAGCGCCACAATAGCATAAATATTAAAAAAAAAAAAACAACACAATTGTCATAAAATAATGACACCCCTTGCGTTGCTATCGCTCTGGACCGACGTAGTGGCTTTAGGTGTTTTGATGACAATAAAACAATAAAGGCTTAAAAAACATTTCGCCTTGTCACGATTAATTAAATTTTCTTCAGGTGTATGACAGCAGTTTTTATACATACATATATGAGGTAGACAATGTACACTAGGCTGGTGCAAAAATGCATGTGAAAAAAGTAAAGTCCGAAGTTCTTCATGAATTTTATACCTTTTTTTTTTCATACAAATGTTATAAAATTCTTGAAAATCAATATTTTTCGATCGGAAAACTATGCTTCGCTTCCGTAGACTTCCGATAATAATACCCAAATGTTTATTTTAGCAGTTTTAAATACTAACGATTTTTTATAGGTCCCCAATTACATTTTTAGTGGCTTTTGCAGAAAAAATAATTGAGTATTTTCATTGAAAGTCTCCTGAAAAGAAAGAGAGTTTTCCCATCAAACAAATGTTGATTTTCAAGAATTCTATACCATTTTTATGAAAAACAGTTTTTCCTTCATAAAATCTATAAAAAAAAACTTTGGCACTTTGAGCGTGTTTTAAATATTTTTTGATTTCAAAATAAAAAGACAGGGGTATATTTTTTTATGTATGGAACATTCCTAGGGGCGAGAGCATTTAAATTCGGACTTTACTCCTTCTTGATGACCCTAATGTACTCACACATGTACATATTTATATAGTCATGCGTGTGCGTACGTTTATCCTTCATATTAAGGTCTATCCGCACACATCAAAATATATCGTTACCTGAAAATTAAATGGCAAAATTCACACTAAATCACCCGGTAATGGACTATAAAACAGCATACCAAAAGTTTTTTCTATAAATTCTAGTTAAAAAGCTTGCGGTTTAGATAAAATTTTTATAATTTTTACACAAAGTTTGAAATTATGACTTAAGTATATATTTATTTTATAGAATGAACTTGTTAAAATTGACTTATTTTTCCGACACTACCGTTAGTGTCAAAAAATTCCACTCACTAATTTATTTTACAATATTCACAATACTTTTACTTTTAATGATAAATATTCTTCGGTTATTTTTAATCAAACTTTTGACGACAAGTTTTTAGAATATGAGAAGTTTTTTATGATGTCTGTGCAAAGTTTGATAATTTAATATATTAAGAATGAACATTTATTAAAAATTTACCGAAAAATATGTTTTCATGAAGATTGTGATTTTTATAAAATAGATCAGTGTGTGAAATTTTTTGACGTTGACTGTATATGTATAATGAATAACAAATAACGAACTGTCAAGGTACACTAAACAGGACCCACTTACTAACAAAAATAACTGAATGTGAACTGAACTGAATACCAGTGCTATTTTGACTGAGACGAAACGGTGACGGTGACGGTTCGGACTCCGAACTTCGGTGTCGTGACGAAACTATGACGTGACTGATGTGTGCGTATAGGCCTTTAGCCAGCCGGCTACGTTGAGGTAGGACTTGCTCGCAGCACATTCATGTCATTCTTGTCTTTATTACATGCGCTGAGTTTTCATGCTTGTTGAATTTGTCATATCCATTGTTTCTTGTTCTTGTTGCAGTTAGTGTTACATTGAAGTTGATATGCTCTCGTTATGACTTTAAACCTTCAAGCTAAACGTTGCGGCAAATTAGCAACAGCATGCACATTTATTTTTTCGTTATAAATTTATTTTTTTTTACCCTGACTCGTTAAATTTAGAATGCGCTGCACTGAGCTAAGCAGGGAATACCAACGATTGTTCTTATGGAATTTATTTTTTATATTATGGAATTCGAAATACCACCTTTGGACAAGACGGATAAAGATGTAAATAAATGAAGGATTAACTAGCATTAAGCACTTACGGTTAGCTGATCACAAGGCATCGATAGTAAAGTTAGATAATCAACAGAAAGGATGAAGAATTATAATTAAGCTTAGCAAATATATATATTGAGGAACTAAACGTGAATGCAATTTTTTATATATTTGAAGGTCATTGGAAGACCTTGGCATGACTTGAAATATACCCGATACATACTCGTTTATTGATAAATTTCGATAATTTGATACATTTCTGATAATTCAATGAAATTCAAAAACAATAAAATCAACAAAGGTCGATATCTCGACTAATTTCGATAACTGTGCTTTTTTAGGGCT
>NW_016183797.1:0-5429 GCF_001687245.7 Rhagoletis zephyria | reverse complement strand
TGCGGCAGTCATATTACGGTGTTTTTCTGCTCGTATCTCTCTCTTTTTTTCTGCTTGTTTATCTCCTGCCATTTCAGTCGCTCGTTTTGTGTGTAAACTTTGTTTGCAAACACTTCCAAGTCGTTTTTCCTTTTTTCAGCCAACTTTTAAAGCAGATTCAGTCAGTTTGTCTGTCTCGTTATTTTTTCTCCTGCAACAGCCAAAAAGTGTAATTGTTAAATTGAATTATCTCACTCTCAGCTTCTAGAGCTATAGCTAGAACAGGACAGAGAGTAACCTTTCTCTGTAACTCAAATCAGTGCCTGCTTTTAGTAGATTTTTATTCTCGTTACTACTACTGCAGCTCCTTTCCGCCACCTTTTTCCTGCTTTTCCTTCACTCTAGTAAAAAATGTGTGTGCTTCTCTGGAACAGAAGAACACAGCAGTGCACCTCCGTTTCTTGATGACGGTGCCTCTTTTTCCGCTGATGCCCTCTCTCTCTGTGCACACTGTGTACCGGCAGCATTACTCTAAATTATATTATTATTACTACGGCACACACATAGGCATTTGCACCTTTCCTTCTGCTTTCCTTTCAACCTACACACATTCAGACAAATACACAGGCAAAAAATGTCTTGCCTACTACTACCTACTACTAAACTGTAGCTTTTGAAACTCACCGGTGGGTTGCCCAGTTGGCCATTAATTAAAGTGAAAGAAGCAAGATACCAACAGCAAACGAACATCAAGGAATGCTGTTTCATGCTGTGAGCAGCTTTGAGCAGAGCTTTTACCTGAGCCAACAAGGTAGGGTAGATTACTACTGACACAAGTCAGTCTTTTTAGCTGGCATTACTACGATTGCACTGCTATTGCCCGACTGGACGAAAGAAACTGTGTGTTGCCATACACAAGACAAGACACAACTCAAAGCAAACACACACACACACAACTCACAACTGGCAACTACACTGCACTGGTTATTTATTCATTTGTGTTAATGAGAATTAATTAGAATTAATCTGTAATTTGCTAATTTTCTCAGTGTTGGTTAAGGTGATGTGGCGACGGCTGCTGCTGCCTCTACTGGTGCGTGTTTTTTAGAGTGAAGAAAGAAACTGCCGCACACACATTTTTCTTTTCTTTTTTTTCTAGGTCTTTCTTGGTGGCTTCTGGTTAACCAGGATTTAGCCTGCTGATGCCTCTGCTAACCAAGCCCTGCTGTGCTGTTCCTCACACAAAAACGACTGATTGTGTCGGGTCTGGCTGCCGTTGCCGCTGCTTTTGTTTCTACCGCCGCATTTTAAGCAACCAAATGAACTTTTTGCCGCTGTAAAAACAAAAGAACAAGTCGCTCTATGTGATATGGCCCTTCTTCTTATCTTTGAGGAAGAAAAACTAAACTTTTGTGTCTGTTTTAGGCAGCCAGGGCCTGGTAACATCATCAGCAGCTTCAGCAACAGCAGCACCAGCAGCAGCAGCCTTACACTTTCCGTTAATTGCTTCGTCTTTGCTGCTTGTTATCTTCCACCGCACTTTGTCTTTCTCATTTTCTTTTCACTAGGTTTTTTGCCCCAGCTTTTTCCATCTTAATTGCCAAATGTCTCGGAGGCCTATTTAAGCATTCGGGAGCTTCGGCTGTTTTCCATCTGCGTCTACACTGAACTACTACTTCACTACTACCAAACAAACTACAACTCACTTTGGGTTTCNTGGCTGCTTTCCATCTGCGTCTACACTGAACTACTACTTCACTACTACCAAACAAACTACAACTCACTTTGGGTTTCTTTTTTCTGG
Source organism: Rhagoletis zephyria (assembly GCF_001687245.7). Taxonomy (NCBI): domain Eukaryota; kingdom Metazoa; phylum Arthropoda; class Insecta; order Diptera; family Tephritidae; genus Rhagoletis; species Rhagoletis zephyria. Next base: position 3,646 of record NW_016183797.1, on the reverse strand, counting down.
TTTCCAATTTTATTATTTCTCAGTATGACTGCATTTTAATTTTTTTATTTTTTACTTTTTGTACTGAATCGTTCCCACCGGTAGCAGCAGCAGCAGTTGTTCCCAATCAAATGCCCTTTTCTCCGTTTTGGGTCATTTTCTAGTTCAGATGAAGACGATATATCATTAACCCTCGCAGCATGGCACTGTTTTCCATCTTAATTTGCCCCCTTTGAGTGTGAATCACACCAAAAGAAAAAACATTGCTTTTGCAATCCAATCAACATTTTACTCTTTTTTTGGGTGTTCAATTGTGTTCATCCTCTACGGCGTAATAATTAATTCATTAGTCAGTGCACACAATGAAAACTTCACAGAGCAGTGCTCAAATGCGCCCCTGGGCCTTTATTTCTCGCTTCTATTCAATTCATCTGCTTTTCTCCCTTTCCCTTTTCTTGCTTGAGCAATCCCAAGGCACAATGGTGTAGCCCTTTTTACACCAATTGCCCAGTCAAACATGATCATCGTCAAGACATTGTGATTGTGAAAGTGAAATGACCGCCGAGAGTTTACTGCTGTTCTTACATTTCTACTGATGTACATGGACTAAATAATTTGTTTTCCCAGGTTGCAGAAAAACTCTTACTGTCTGAATGTGCTTACTTTTTTTCATTTAGTGGCATCATTTCATTATTTTGCCTGTTTTTGTTTTTTTATCAGAAAAGAAAAGCTAGTTTTTTTGAAGAAGAAAAAACACTTCATTGAGATAAAAATCTGGGTGCACAGCAGCCGATGCAGCAATAGTGCTGTTGTCTGTCGACAGTCTATACCGGTATTTCTTTTTTCCTTCCTTCTTTTCTACCTGCCCAAGCTCAATCATCCGCCGTTGATCTTCCTCTTTTTCTTCTTCATCTTCGTTACCGATTTCTCCCGCTGAGTGTGAGTGTGTGCCTGTCTCCCTCTCTCATCAATAATAGATTCGCCAGTGGCCTTCACTTTCAGTGTACAGACGGTGAAATTCACTTTACCAGTTGTGTTGCCAGCTTGGGCTTTGGCTTTTTTGCCTCATTCTATCCCTCCTCCTCCTTCTTCTTCTGCCTCCTCTTTCCTCGCATGTCCATTTGTGTCTGTTTTTGCCTTCTCTTCTTTTTCCACTCGTTTTATCTATCTATTCAGTGGTGGCATGTTTTATTCATTGCCTTGGCCATAGAGATCGCTGCCTCTTCTGCTGCAACATTAGCCAGCTGGCTGTGTGGTTCACTGTGGTGTGGTGGATCGTCCTCCTCCTCTTCAGCTTTTTCTGAGTGTGTTTTTGTTGGCCCTCCACTTTGCTTGACTATCACCAGCATTGGTGGTGGTGCACTGTGGTAATAATCGCCTGGCAAAGCTGCATAATGTCACTGCCAGCACTGCCATTGCGTTAATTGTTTTCTCCACTTCATTACATAATCTGTAGTTGACAACAGAGTGTACAATGAGCTGAATGAAGTGCCTGTGTGTGCCTGCGTCAAGTGATCCAATCACGGAATCGTACAGGTGCTCATTCTGCTGCTACTGTTTCAGGCCGTAATGGATTCAGCTGACCAGGTGGTCAGCAGGCGATGGCCACCACCACCATCGTAATCGATTTGTGCAGACTGTTCCTTTATTTTATCACCAATGCTCGTCTCTCTCTCTTGCTGAATGAGTTTGCCAATGTAATGAGGAGAAAAAAGAGTAAATCTTTCCAATAGGGAACAGGCGATTTACTGGTGTTGTTTTTGTTTNCTCTCCTGCTAAATGAGTTTGCCAATGTAATGAGGAGAAGAAGGAGCAAATCTTTCCAATAGGGAACAGGCGATTTACTGGTGTTGTTTTTGTTTGTNTGCTGAATGAGTTTGCCAATGTAATGAGGAGAAAAAAGAGTAAATCTTTCCAATAGGGAACAGGCGATTTACTGGTGTTGTTTTTGTTTGCTGTTGTAGTAGCAAATGCCATTGGAACATGAACATTTTGGTGGCATTAGCGCGCTATATTTTAGTATTTTGCGCTGTTCAGTCAGTCAAACGGTGTGCCCAGTGCAGCAGCAGCAGCAATCTGCCATTGATTATCCCATTCGTCCCATTCTGGACGCCTAGACAGAGACAAAGACAGTGGCAGTCCCGATCACGCACTTTCACCGTTGGCACTAATCGTTTGTGCAAACAGACAACACACTACTACAACATACAGCAGACACGCAGTTACTCTTTTCTTTCTTCTTCTTTTCCTTCTTGTCAGTCCTGCAAATTGTGTGTCTATGTTTTTTTCGTCATCATACGACATTGTCGCAGAAAGCAGGCAGCCCACCTAATCGGCTTGGAGGACGTCGTGATCAGCGTTGCTCCGAAGTTATCTTTTCATTTTAGATGTTCAACTTTTGTGTTTGCATGTTTAAATAAATGACAACCTACTTTGGAGAGGATTGTTTTGCTTTCNCACTACTACAACATACAACAGACACGCAGTTGCTCTTTTCCTTCTTCTTCTTCTTTTCCTTCTTGTCAGTCCTGCAAATTGTGTGTCTATGTTTTTTTCGTCATCATACGACATTGTCGCAGAAAGCAGGCAGCCCACCTAATCGGCTTGGAGGACGTCGTGATCAGCGTTGCTCCGAAGTTATCTTTTCATTTTAGATGTTCAACTTTTGTGTTTGCATGTTTAAATAAATGACAACCTACTTTGGAGAGGATTGTTTTGCTTTCAGTGTGCCTAATGGTGTGAAGGTGCCGCAGACTGCCGTAGACGACACTTTACACACTTTACACACACCGACACCATCAATCAGAGTCGATCAATAGTGAGCGATAGGAAAGAGAGAGAGAGAGAAAAAAGTCAATTTTAAAGAATCAAGGGAATGAAGAAGAAAGTGAGAAAAAGAAGAGAGGAACTTAATCCTTCATTAACTGAGGCTCAAGCGCTGATGCGCTGTTCTCTAGTTTTTGCACACTCCACAGTTACCAAGTGCACCAAATGAATGACACTTGTCTTGCACTTTCTCTTCCTTTTAGTTCACTTCAGTTCAGTTCAATCAGCTATTTTGTCACAGTTTTATTTACCCTAGTCAGCAATTATTGGGAAGGGTGCCAAGCAACAGCAGCAGCAACAGCAGCTTTCTTTTCAGTTAACTACAATCGTTTGTTTTCCCTCTTTCCCCTTTCCCTTTCCTTCCCACCATATGTGACGAGCTTCTTAGTAGCTCTAACTCTAACTAGTTCTTTCACTACTTCTCCCCTTCTTCTTCTTCTTTTTAACGTCTGTGGCAACTATCATCACTAACGGCATCAACTTTAGCAGCTGGTGGCCACATAAAAAAGAGGCAGAGGAAGAGTGTGCGTGTTTGTTGCCGCTTGCCGCTTGCACCGTGGCACGGCGAACAAACTCATTAAATCAGCATTGCAAAGAGAGGGAGTGCATTCCCGTGCCCGACCACTATCAATATCCACTCTCAGTTTTTTGGCGCCCTTTTTGCATCACTCATCAGCTCAGAAGAAAGAAGAAGGCGTCGGCAGCTCACTCACTCTCTTGCTCTGTCTTTTTGTCTACCTAATGGGCAATGCATTAGCACAGAGGAGCACTGGCACTAGATGCAGCCAGGCTTTTAATTGTAGTCTGCCCCCGCCGCCACCGTCTTCTTCTTTTTCTTCTT
>NW_016183796.1:0-5430 GCF_001687245.7 Rhagoletis zephyria | reverse complement strand
TTTTTCAGTAGCTGCGCACTTTTTCGACAGCACGCGGATGCACTTTTGTGCGCGGAAATTCGTTGAAAACTTAAAAAATGTTGCTACAATTTTTGGAATGAGATTCTTTAGAAAGGGAAAGGAATGCTCTGGCTCATTTTTGCATGCATGTAAAATATTATTATTATGAGTTTGAATACAGAGATATACATACGTATGTACGAGTATGCTTACAATCAAAACAATGAACACAAGTCAAATGCTCTTCCATTCTTTGACAAAGAAATTTAAGAATCAGAAAATAAAGGTTACCAACCAGTTACTAACTTTAGATTGAGTAAACCGGTATATGAGCAAATCTCACGAGTTTTTTTTTTTTTTTGTGTCACTCTCATCTGTCGGCACAAAGAAAAAGCGTTCCAGAAAGAAGTACAATAAAAAATAAATCAAGTATTTGAACAATTTTAGCCTTAAGACGTTTATTAAAGCGAAAAAGTATCAAGATTTCTAACACTTTCGTTGTCACTCGCAAGAATCATAATTGCTTTTTTTAATAACTTTGGGAAGTTTTCAAATAGAATGCTAATATTAGAGCAAAAAGACGTTGGCAACAAAAAATAGCAGCATGCAGAATATTCATCGCAGCTATCTGATAAATTTTGAAATTTTATTTTAATAACTTAAGACATCTACACTGCCGGAACAAAGTATTGGCACAGCAAATTTTTCACAATATATGCAACAATTTTCATTCTAATATTTTTCGGCTAATTTCGCATAAAAATATGGTTCATTCTACAACAAAAAACATAATAATATAATACCTAAACTTTGTGCAAAACTCGCGAAAATTCAGCAAATTTTCATGAAAATTTTCAACTTTTTAATCAGATTTTTTAGAATTTTTAGAAAAATGTTTTTCTTAAATGTGTGTCGCCAAATGAAAAAAAAAAAATAAGTGAAAAGTGACTTTGATTTGAGAAATTAAAATTCCGTTTTTAAAATTTTTATTATATTTCGTTTAATGTCCCTTATTTGTCCCGTATGCGGTATTTTGGCGCTTTAGCAGCTCATAAAAATCTGGACGCTTGTGATTCGAATCGAAGTGCACATATGTAGATGGTTTCTGAAATTATAATTATAAAATTCCGTATTTGTGGGTATGAATAGAAATTCGACGCTAATGATTGTTGTTCAAATTTCTAAAAGAGCGGCAGTAGGAAAGGACGTGGAACTCTTCGAAGGTAAGCTTTGCAATTCAGCTCGTTCCAGATGTGATTCACTGTATTGTGCTTGGTCGAAATTCGAGTCTGAAAATAATCCGTTGAATATCACTTGTGCTTCAAAAGTAGTCGGCTATATTCCCTGTCTAGGAAGGTTTGTAGCAAATTGTACGGGGTTAAAATCCAAAGAACAAAGTACAAAGTTATGGAAAAATATTCTACAAGTGTGATGTTGCAACTGAATATTTACGTGCTGCGTTCACAAAAGATCGAAAAATATATGCTAAATAAAGATGCTGTTTCAGGGCTAATAAATCTCATCTCAGGATCATTGAAAAAGATTTTCAAATACTCTAGCTTTTGTGGAAAAAATTGGCAAAATTATTTTTTGTCCCGTATTCGGCTGCCATAAGTATGGTCACCGTAGGTATACAGCATGAGTGGTTGTTTTTACTTTCTTTAGCATACATACATATCATTGTTAAGTTTTCATCTGAATACAATTTCGCGAGGGAATCTTGTCCTTTATAAAAAACTGAAGATGATGCATTTTCTAAGATAGGTGTACCACCATCTTCGACCAAGAACACAGTTTTGTCGAAAAATGTAACAAATCGCGAGATCTTCTCATAAATACATGCATGTAGTGTTGTTCGAGTAACGATACGATACGAGTAACTACGAGTACTCGAATCCTTCCCGCAAGTTCTTAGTTGAGTATCGAGAACGCGGTTAGAGTATTACTGGCTTTCCGATAAACTCTGAATTTTGGTTCTGACAGTATACGAATCATGCTGTTGTGGTTTTGGCAACACGCTCTTATCAGAGCTTGGCACCACTGACAGTGAAAACGCACAATATACATCCAACCCTTAACTCGTATGAAGCAAATTAAGTAACATGGCGGTAACTCTGCCCAGTTGAAGAAGCGGAATTTGACAGACAGCGCATTAAAGTGTGAAGTTGGGTAATAAGGCAACTGTCAATTGCTGCCCTCCGGTACTAGTGAAACGTTCAAATTTTGCAAGATTTAAGGCTTCTCTTTTGACAAGTTTCGGTCGCATAGCCCTCGTTTTATATTAGTTTTACGGAATGTTACCATGAGTTCGATATGAGTAAGTATCGAGTACTTCTCTCCGATACATTTTCAGCATCGATACTTTTCTTCGGTTATTTTTAAAGAGTACCGGCATCGCGTACATGACGGTATCGCAACAATACTATATGCATGTATGTTGTACAGAGCTACCGCATTATTATGCTAGGAACAAATAACATAACAACTCAAAAGAACGGAAATAATATGAAGGGGCACAACATGTTTGACGGCACAATTTAAGCAGCAAGGATCACAATGACAGTAGAATTCATGAAGTCTTGCCAACGAAAGCAATTGTAGTTTCGCAATTGAACTCCCCGAAATGCTAATATTCCGCTTTGTATATTTAATTGTAATGGTTTCAGTGTGCATTCAGACGCACAAAGCCCCCACTCGAAGACAGAGCCACAATCAAAATACTTGCATAGTGTATTGCATTAAAAGCAGGGAATTTCACTGCCAAATGAGTCCACAGACCTTCTTACACATACCTATGTGTGTGCATTAGGGTGGTCCAAAAATACACGTGGGGAAAAGTAAAGTCGGAATTTTTATGCTCTCACCCCCTAGGATTGTTCTATACCGAAAAAAATTTATCCCAATTTTTTTATTTCAAAATTAAAAAAGTATTTAGAGGTCGCTCAAAGCGCCCAAAGTTTTCCATGTATTTTGTATGGGGAAAAAACAACTTGTCGTAGAAATGGTATAGAATTCTTAAAAATCAATATTTTTCTATGGGAGAACTCAATTTGTCTGCAGCAGATTCCCAATAATAATACTCAAATTTTTATTTAACCATTTTTTCATCGCGACTTTAATTTATAGGTCCGCCAAAAACCCACAAAAAAAGTATTAAAAAATGGTTAAATAAACAATTGGGTCTTATTACTGAAAGTCTCCTGAAGAGAACCAGAGTTTTCCGATCGAAAAATATTGGTCTTCAAAAATTCTATACCATTTCTACGAAAAGTTGTTTTTTCCCATATAAAAATACATGGAAAACTTTGAGCGCTTTGAGCGACCTCTAAATATTTTTGATTTCAAAATAAAAAAATAGGGGTATACTTTTTTTCGATATAGAACAATCTAGGGGGTGAGAGCATTACAATTCCGAGTTTACTATTTTTGGACCACCCTAGTGTGCATTGTACATGTGTAGCCGTACGAACGCAAAGGAGCTAAGCGCCGTTTCGTTCAACTCTTTACGCTTGTTCCTTCGTAGAGCAAATGTCTCGACTAATTGAAAGAAAACACTAGTGGAGGAGGGATGAAAAATCAAGTGAAGTAGTTTTCGAAATTCTGGAGTAGTTTAGTAGGGCTTTGCTACATGGGAATTGGCGTACACGCATATGTACATATGTATATACACAAGCAGTTAGGCGTATGCGCATTGAAGTATTCAAGGTTTGCCAAACTAGTTAAAGTGAAACTAATACTACTAAAATAATAGTGAGTGGTGAAAGTTGATGCAAACTTTAATTGGCAATGTTATGCTATTTGTGGTTGTAATGTGTAATTTTGGAGTATCATTTAAGCAAATACCGCTCTTCGTTTAAGGTTTAAAGCAGATATGCGCAACTGATATAAAATTATAACAGAAGGTCCCTACTTTGCTGGATAGAATTTCGTATTACCAAAGGTTTTTCTTCGAGCGGAAAATATAACTAAAAGCAGTAACAACCCACTTTTTTAACTAACTCTTTACATCTTTAATTATACTCTAAAAAATCTGTTTAAAAATGCGACTATAAATCGAGTATATTCTTGTTTATTTTTAAAATTTTTTGGTAAATTTACACGATGAATATGTATTTTTCTCGTTTACATATTTTCGTTTGTAAAAATCCTTTTTGTTAGCGGCATTACACAATTCTACGGGTGAAATCAAACTGCAGATGTGTATTTTGTAGCTCGTGCACACTTTTGTAGTAAATTTACGCACACCACAGCAGTTATATTACACTCTAAAAAGTCCGAAATTTAAACAAACTATTCGTTGAATAATCGAGCATGTAATTTCGCGAATAATAAGGTAGGAGATCAGTAACGTACCTTTTAGCTAGGAAATCTACACAATTTTTTTTTAGAGTGTATATCACAAACCATGAATAATGAAAGCATGAATTTTGAAATCAAATGCTAACACTGAAAGAAACAAGGCGCACAGTGGTATTTCGGCGGAAAAAATAAAATTTTTTAAACATTCAGTTTTTATATTTAAATTGTTTAGCAAACAAAGTGATATTTGAATAAGAAAAATGCACTGATACTTTTGATGGAAAAAACTATGTTTCCTTCGTCTTCCTTTGTCATCTTACTATGCCGGAATATTTTCTACCGATTTCTGAAAAAGATTAGGACTTTTATCGTAAGCGCACATAGCGATGATTGCATTTATGGTATTTTTAAGGCATTTTTGGGGTTAAATTTGCATGGGAGGTATGTGTTAAGATACTACCCTGCGCATCTTTAGTTCATACACTTTGAAATATTTCTGCTTCAAGATTGTATGAAAACTTAAAGTGTGAAGTGTATGAACTAAAGGTGGGCAGGATAGTAAACCTATTAGTCCCATTTTTTGGATATTTAGTCATAATTATATGTATTACTAACATATGGCAAAATTTCGGAATGGCATGTTCATCAGTCCGCCTTTTACGGCCTTTTTAAGGCATTTTTGGGGTTAGGTATGTTTGGGTGGTATGCTTTGAAATACCGAATACGCCCAGTTTTTGAGGGTTCACGCATAACGCTATAAAAAATATATGGTCAAAATTTCGGGGTCATATATGCGTTGGTGTGCTTTCAAGGCATTTTTGAGGTTAGGTTTGTATGGGAGATTTGATGAAAAATAAATCAATTATGTCCATTTTTTGGTGTTCATATATAACGAACAGTGATATTTGATACTCATTTTGTGCCCACATGAATTCAGATTTACATGGGTTTTTGAATTCGAATTTAAAGTCAAAATAAAAAATAAAAAAACAAAATGGCCGATCCAATATGGCGCCTAAAATCAGCCAACCCAAACGAATAAAACCCCAAAACCGATCATTTATTTTTAGAGTTGTAGGCACGAATTGGGACCAAATATCACTGTGCAACGCTGTTACAACGTTGGACAAA
>NW_016183795.1:0-5430 GCF_001687245.7 Rhagoletis zephyria | reverse complement strand
CTTCCCTGAATTAATCGCCACTTTGCATACCGTTCAACCCACTGTGCGCTGTCACGCATTTTCCTACAAACAAAGTATGTTAGTCATTTTATTTATGTCAAAAAAAATGCCCAGTACCATAAAAAAATTGCAAAAAATCAACGGTATTTTGTACTTGACTGTCAAAAATGGTGCAATGGTGTTTTTTTTATATATATTTTTTTATAAAAGTATAGTTCATGCTTTAGCAAAATCCACTTCCAAGTTTAGTGCAAAACTTAGAAAAATTCCACAAATTTTTATCTAAATTTCGAGACTTTTAACCAGACTTTTCAGAAATTTTTTCGGTATGCAGTTAACAAGCTAATAAAATTATAGTAACACAAAATTCTAAAAATTCAAGTAAAAAACCGCGTTGATTTTTAAGAAATTTTTTTGTTGCGGCTTTTGCGTTTTTTTTTATATATATAAATAGCAAAATTTTTTATTTTTTTCGCAAATGGACTTGCGCATATTCATCCACAAGAAATTCATGTTTATATGGAAAAAGTGCAAAACGTCGTCAACAAAAAAGTAATAATAAAAAAATCAATGCGATTTTTAGTCGCTCAAGACTTTCAGTTATTTTACTAGAGTTTTATAAGCTTGTTTACTGCATACCCAAAAGATTTATAAAAATTATTGTTAAAAAGCTTTTATAAATCAAAGGAGGAAAAGATTTGTACGAGAATTTGTTAGCATATGAATGTATAGATAGTATAAACAAAACGGGCTGACGCACCAGGGCACTTGACTTTGTCAATCGTTTGATACACAAATATTGTGGCTGCATTTCTTTATTTATTCTGAACGTTTGGAATAAACTTTTTTGTTTACTTATTCTTTAGAACGTTTCTGATGATATGTTAACGTATATTCCAAACGCATTCCGTTTATTCCGGCTGTGAAATGTGATTATCCGGAATGTATAAAGAAACGCAGCCTGTATGAAATCTCGTCTTAAATAACTTCGTAAAGACGTATTGGTATACCTATCAAGCCCTTCCGCTGAAGAATGGGGACTGTCGTATCTTTCCCAGCCAATTCATCAGCTTTGCAGTAACGCTTAATAATTCGGTACCCAGACGCGCAATGATAGACCATCTCATATAAAGATTTGCGGCCTTCAGTGAGAGACTTTTTGTTGCCTACGCATTATTTGAAAGCTTTCAGGACTGCTTGACTGTTAGAGAAGATGAATACCATTATTTTCTCCTTCGGCCTTTGGACTAGGCGCCGAGTGACTGCTTGAATAGCCAGTACATCCGTCTGGTATACACTACTCAGAAATCTGAAAATATATTTATAAGTACTTCCAACTTTGTAGAAAAAACTAATTTTCCGATCTTTCCGTCAAGTCCTTAGCCAACAGGATCCATGTTTATAGCGTTGCGTATGTACGGAGCAATCAGAGCATGAGTAGGTGAAGAGTATAGAGCTCCGCTTATGCCACTCCTTTGAAATTCAGAAATACTAAGGCGCTGTTCACTTAATATTGAGGGTAGGTCACCAGACAATGGCTTAGTAGACCAAAATCGCAAGAACAATGGCCATGTAAATCCAGTGAACTATCCCAGGCGAGAAACCTCACGACACAAATGTGCTGTTAACTCTTCTTTTAAATATTTGATAAAGGAAAGAGCGTACTATACACAAATCCAAACTTTTTTCAAAAATATTAGATATGTATGCGCAATAGCAACCTTGAATCTTGGTATATCATTTAGGCATCATTAGCACAGGTAAATGGCCTGGGAGCAAACACTGAGATTTTGATTCATGTATACCTGCAATTTCTTGGATATTAGCTTAATTAATGCAACCACATGCTTTGTATCTGCAAACACAGTAGGCTAGGTAATATCAAGAGAATAGAAGAGGAAACACTGACACGCACAGCCATTAAGATTACACTACAGCCACGTGCTCGTGCTTGTGCTACTTCAACGATATTAGTGTTGTATGGAGCAGAATTGATAGTTTGCGTGGTGCAACGTTAGCTTTGGAAAAGCTTAAAAGCCTTCTGGTATTCAATTTCAAGTTTAGCCAGTGTGATAAGGAGAAAATAGAAGCGATTTCAGGGAATTTGCATTAGTTTGCATATAAGTGTGTGCATAAAAAAGAATTTAGAACACAGAAAAACAATTTTTTCAGTTTAGGCATTTAAAATAGGTTTTATTAAATATTTGCTAAAAAAAAATTATCACAGAAATCGGAACACGATTTTTTTTTAGTTTTTTTTTTCACAATTCCGCTATTTTAATATGCCTTCTCCCGTTTCTACTTTCGATAGAAATTCGCTGAACGTGGTGAATTTTTTATTGACCAATATTTCGTGGGTATTGGCGGTAACGACGGTGAACGCCTCACTTTGATTTTCTTCTCAATATGTTGCCGCTGATGGAGTTGTTCCTGTTTCATTTGTAGCTCATTTTGTTCACGCATGGCTTTGCATTCATAAACCGGCTCGATCACCTTTCGTGAGTCACGCTTATGAAATAATAACTGGCAAGCTGCTAATTCTTCAGCGACTGTACGCATTCGTGGAATTGATAGTGGTACCTGCATTTCACTTGGAATTTTATTAAATTCAGCGGCAGCCATCTTCGTGTAAGCGATTTTTGTACGACACAAATCTGATTTCTTATTTAAAAGTGACATGAAAAAATGAAAAGAAGCCTTGAAGAGTCAAAAATTTATACAAAGTTTTTTTTTTTGTTTGAATAAACAAATCCGGTTTTATCAGGTATGATTTTCCTAAATATATATGTTCATTTTAGAAAGGGTTTTTCAATAAGCAGTGCTTCATCAGAGATGTTAAAACTACTACTAAAATAATATCTAAATACAAAATACAAATATGTAACAAAAAAGCATTTTAATACAAGTACGAAGTAGTTTTACAAAAATTATTTAAATACAAAATACGTATTTGAAAAAATATAAATACCTTTTAAAATACGTTTTAAATCGCAGGTACATACATACAAAAGACGGTAGCTACCAACCCAGAAAAATCATCGTAAACGAGCTCGTAACTGGATATTATCTCGAAGAAAACCCGGCTAAAAGGTCGTTTATGATAGCCGTTTACGATTCGTTTTCGAGTACTTTTTCGCTTGAAATTGTCGAGAGCCTACGAACAGTTCAAGAAAAATTTTCATTCTGTTGGAAAGGAATGAAAATTTTTTCTTCTGCTGACAATTTACTAAAAGCCTCTTTCTTTTTGCACAGATGAAAATACCTAAACTTCATTTTATGTCTGGGATTATCAACCTGTGTAAGGTTTTTCAATATCAAATAATTTTCCAAAGATATTTTGAATCCAGTTTGCATCTTGAATGAAAAAACTGCTAAATTTTACAGGAGAAAAATTAAAACTTAACAAATTGTTTATAAATTTTCCCCATTTGTTCTTTTACAAAAAATCATAAAAATACATAAAAAGGTTGTGAATGACCAGCGGTAAATGCGAAATTGATTTTTTGTATGAAATAGTACTATGAGCTGGAAAGAATGTTACTCATATGCCATGTAGGAGGGTGTACGAGTGTGGCCACATAAATGCTTTCCACTTGTAAAATCTGTCGAGAAACCGAGAATCAAGAATAACCAAATCAATACGTGTTATTTAATTGAAGAGTCAGTGTTCAGGCGACAAATTGCATTCTGCCTAAAAGCATTTAAGGGTCAGTTGTTCACAAAATACGAGCAGAGCGATATTTTGACCTGTTTTGACTAATTAGCTTTTGTTTTTTAATGTTTATTCATGTTTTATGAAAGTGTGGATTATGATCCTACCAAAACCACATATATTCATATGTCAAACTTTGTGCCGAAATTATAAAAATCTAACAAATTGTCACCAAAAATGTTAATCTTTTTGTTTAGAATTGTTTGGTTTGCAGTTTTGTAGCCCTTTAAATTTTCGTATAATTAAGTGTAAATTTTAAGTGGATACATAATAGTATTATTTTTATAAATTTTTTTTGTTGACGGTGTCACGCATTTTTAACCGACTTCCAAAAAAGGAGGAGGTTATCGGTTCGTCGTAATATATTTTTTTTATATATGTTACCGCATAACTTTGGACCGCGTCAACCGATTTCGATAATTCTATTTGCATCGGAAAGTTAGTGTCTCAGAGGTGGTCTCATACTAATTTGGTTAAGATCCAATCATTGGATCATAATATATATATATATATCTTTTTTTTATATGAGAATGGAATTCTGTGTTTCTTTTTGCTAAAAATTACTTGTTTTTCATACAGCCTATGCTGGACTGTTTTTTAATTTTTTCGGGTTTTTTTATGGTTAATTTAGTTATGGTTATTTTTATGTAAGCTACGTAACTGTGCTTAGCACAGTCTACAAAAAAATTTCCAAAAATCAAGGCGATTTTTTAGAAACTTCAAACAAGTCCTTCATTACACTAAAATTTAATTGGCTATAAAACTGATTTAATTGGCTATAAAATTGCATACCTCAAATTTTTCAAAAAATTTTGAATTAGAATATTTAAATTTCCGTGAAAATTTTTTGAATATACGTTCATATAATTTTAGCACAAATCTACAAATTAGGATTCACCAACATATCGCGCAACTATGTATTGATATGTGAACAACTGTATGAAGAAATCATCACAACGAATGCGAAAGCGCTAGATTTCTGCGAGGAATCTTGTTTCAAGCTTTTTCCATAAATAACAACGGCAATCGAAAACCATATGGACTTTTTTGCTGTTAAAAACCGATGAATTATTTTCAAAGAACTTATACTTTGATTGGCACATTTTCAAACAAATTTCCTTAAATTTTTGAAGTTGATGGCGTAGTTCTACTAAAACCCTTTGTTGACACATTGGCACCTTTCAAATGCTATTTCATTTAAGTTCTTTGCTGAAAAACGAGTGGACATAATCGTATTTTCGAATTACATTTTTCTTTTTGATGATGCTTAGTAGCTTTTGTTGCAACTCTTTCTCCCACTCTCTCTTTCATTGTCTTACTACTTATGTTAGCTAACAACCAAACGCAATACATCAAATATGAGCCACACCATGCAACTTTGCACAAAAATGAGAAGGGTTGTAGCTAGAAGTTGAGTGCATTTATGTATACTTATGTTTTTATGTACATTAAAACAAAAGCAGTGCTGCCGCGAAAAGGGGCTGCAAAATGGCACGAATTTCGGTCAAATTACGCCTCCAACGCGACGTCCTCAAACCAGGCTACTCTCTCTTTGCACTCGTTGGTGGCGATATAGCCACATATAAAATGTCGGGGCCAGCATTCGCATTGCACACAATTTTCAAAATGGTGAAAAGAGGGAAATTTACGAAATCACGAACCCGACTTAGCGAGCGGTTTTAATAGGAATAAAATTAAAAGCGTTGCATAGGATTAAA
>NW_016183793.1:0-5431 GCF_001687245.7 Rhagoletis zephyria | reverse complement strand
TGGAGGCAAACCGGTTTCGGTATTGTGCCATACTCAGTGTCGCTCTTCGTTAGTTTTAGATTCAATTAATTATAATATTTATTAAGCTAATTTCAGTTCGACTTATTGAGTACTAACTGTATTTCTGCAGCATTTTAGGGTATTTCTTATATTATTTCCTTTAATCATCTGCAATCATTCTAGGCCATTCAACTGTACGTACAATTTTCAAGAAATTCCTGGTTCAAGTGGATCAATTGTTGACCTCGTTGGTTGATAATAAAGTTTTCATAAAATGTTTGTATGTAAATGGCACGCAAAAATATATATGTATACGCCAGTAGGCATTTGAGAGGAGATATTAAATTGGCATTACAACAATTTACCAAAAATATGATGAAGAAATTACAAATGTTTTGGATTTATTTTTTTTTGCTACTTTCTGTCTGTCGGTTGACATTGGAATGGGTTTGATTGCCATTGCCGGAAAAATTTTTTTCAGCCATGCATTAAGGAGTGCAAATTTTTAACGGAACTCCTGTAGTGGCCAAAGGAGTGGAAAATTTTATAATTGAGTGGAAAAGTTAGTAGGAAGATGAAGTCTGTAGTTCATTAGCAAAATTTCGAGCAAAGAAAAAGGTAAGAAAGAATAACGCACTTAAAAGCAAATTCATTGATCATGCAAGCAAGCAAACTAGTGGTAGTGACAATACAGTCGACTAGTGGTGGTACATTTGCCAAGTGTTGCACAGGTCTAGTCAGCTTTTATGAATGATCGCCTCCTAGGCAGTTGTATTAAACTTTTGCTAGTGCAAACTAGTGAGTCAAACTAGTGCTAGTAAGTTGAATGAGTGCATGAGGAAGTGAAATGTGAGTGAGCAAGTGAACAGAAGAGGACTTCGAGTCAGTGAGCGAGCAGTTAATAGAGTGAGTATGATATGGTGCGAGCGAGTGGGCGAGTCAGTAAGTGAGTGAGCAGGCGAGTTAGTGAGTGAGTAAGTGAGTTAGATAGTAAGTGAGAAGGCTAGTGAGTATGAGATTGCATAACACATTCATCCAAACGTCGCCGGGCTGCTGTAGTCAAACTTTTTGCACTTGAATCAATCAAGAGCAATTAATAACAGCAATTTGCGACTTTTACGCAAAAGGTGCTGGTGGAAATTGACTAATTAATTGGTTTATTTTTGCTTGCTCTCATTAATAATAGCCTGCTGTGAGTGTATGCTTATTAGGGTAGTCCAAAAATGCATGTGCAAAATAATGTAAGAATTTTTATGCTTACACCCCCTAGGATTGTATCGAAAAAATATACCCCTATTTTTTATTTCGAAATAAAAAAATATTTAGAGGTCGCTCAAAGCGCCCAAAGTTTTACATGTATTTTATATGGGGGAAAAACAACTTTCGTAAAAATGGTATAGAATTCTTAAAAATTTATATTTTTCTATCGGAAAACTCTGCTTATCTGCAAGAGATTCCCACTAATAATACCCAATTGTTTATTTAACCAATTTTTCATCGCAACTATAACTTATAGGTCCGCCATAAACCTACGAAAACCTCGAAAAATGCAATGGGGGGACAAATAAAAATTCGTTAGTATTAAAAAATGGTTAAATAAGCAATTGGGTACTATTATCGAGTTCGCCTTTATTGTAAATCTGTTTTTTTATAAAGAAATATTCCTAAATCCGGGGATGAAGCAAAAACTGATTCTACTATCATAACCAGGCCAGACAGGATGAAGCTCGCTTTATAACATCTAAAATTTTTAAATTTCTTAGATGCTTGGGCGTATACGTAACATTTGGGAAATTTGCATAAATGCCCCAAAAGTTTTATACAAGGATTTGCCAGGATTTTAGATGTATTATCTAACGGAATTTTGCCGAATATTACGAATTTATTAAATTGAAAAATTTCAACAAAATGCTGTTTCACTTATCTATGCAAAGATTGCAGATTTTATTTAACACCAACGGCTCGGGCTCGTATGGCTTCATCCATTGCTAACTCGAAGTAAATAATCAAAATAACAAAAAAGTAAATGTGAGTGTAAATAATAGGTACAAAAAGTGTTTCCATCAATCACGTAACTAACATTTTTCGCCCTCGTGAAGCTAATTAGCGCCAGACTATGACAAATCTCTTGACTGTTGACAAATTGTGAAATTCACGCGACCAAGCTAAGTATTGTTGTACATACTGTACTGCAATTTAACAATGAAACTAGCTCAAAAACTAATTTGTTGAGTCATTGTACCTTATTTACTTATACATACATACATTAGGGTGAATCACTCTCCATAAAAAAAATCGGTACTGATTTTCCTTTGGAATTATAACATTCATTATAAAATATAAAGATAAACATAAGCTGGGCCGACTTGAAAATACCATAAAAAGTAGAGTTCATAGAGAGTTTTCGTACAAAAATTAAAAAATTTTTTTTTTCAAAAAAATCACCTCAGATGATAGCAGAGTTTGAGATAATAAGGTCTGCATATAAATTTTTAATAATTTTACCAACGGAATCAAAAAAAAAATAGATTTTTGAAGGTAATTTCCTATATGTTCCGCTGTCAAATCTCAATATTTTTTCCGAAATATTTTGGCGGAAATCTTTAAATATAGTGGAAACACAGTAACTTGTTTTTTTTTTGGTTAGGCACCCTAATGCACATATATGTATGATTTAAACATATATATGTGTGTATTAATACAATGTAAATTGAAAACTTTTAACTTGCGCAATTCTCGCTCTCCTTTTTTTGCTCAAATTTATTTCTATTTAAAACATTTAACACTTTTATGTCTCAACGACAATTATAAATTATAAAAATGTTTAAAAATAAATCTTAAGCTATTTGCAAGCGAAAATGCTAAAAATAAACCAAAAAAAGCTAACTCAAGCACGATTAATTTGACTGATCGAGCGAAAGGATCAAAGCAATTAGAAAAATATAAAGCAAAAGCAAATTACGCAAATGTGGCGGAAAGTGGGCGAGGGAGGCGAGTGGTGAAAAGCAAAAATACATACAAACACACAGTACTGAAAGAATGAAAATTGCAAATCGTATGAAAATAGAAAATGCGCTCATTCAGTGGCGCAAATGGAAAAGAAATTGAAAATAAGTGAACAAGTGTTTGTATACGACGAGTATTTGAAAATACTGCAAATATATGTAAAAACAAAAGTATGCATGTATGTATGTATAAATAAATAAATGAAAACGTTGTAGACATTGAAATTTTTGCAACTAATTTTTCGTCAATTTCGCTGAGTTCATATAAATATTTCATCTCCAATATAAATTAGCGTGAAAATTTGATTTTTACATTTAATTTAATAAACTAATTTTTGCGTGTGTCTGTGTGCATGCATGTACAAGTCCGTATATGTTGGTCCACTTTTATTACGTAAATTCAATTTACGTGTCATATAAATCAAATATTGGCAATTGCACGCCATGTGGGTTTCAATTAAGAATTGTAATTAAATTTTTTTAATTGTGAAAATATATATTTAGAAATAAATATGTTAGCACGTAAATTTTTATTATCCTTTTGTAGCTAACCAACGCCCATCGTCATAAAATATGTATTTTCATTATTTATACAGTGACTGTGGTAAATGTGCCAGTATAACTATGCGCTTTTGTGAAACGGAGAGGGACACGCTTAGGCTCAGTGAGTTCTTTGTGATATCGCTTGTGAGGCTCATTTCGTTGCCGTCCGCTTACTCAGAAATGGGACGAATCGACTACGTTAATGAAGGGTGCGAAAGGTCTAATGGTAATTCCGGGAACAGGAACAAAGGTGCTCGGTTACTTGGTGCAACTAGGGTTGGCGCTTTGTATAGAAGTCCGCTCGCCATTTGGCTTCTGGATTATACAAGTAATTGGGAGAGAATCTCCACTTGGACAAAAACTTCCATAAACCGTTGGCTTTCAAGTTTATCTCAACTTTTTCACAGAATTTTTTAATGAGAAATAACTGCCAGCAATTTGGTAATAAAAATGCAAAAAAATATATTTTACATACTATGACTTCCGAGTGAATTGAACTCATATTAAAAGGGGTTAAAAGTCACTCGGAAGGGAATTGCAAAACCTACCTGACTATGTAGTATTAGGAAAAATAAAAGATACTTGAAAATATATTTTTTCGTATTATTTTATTTATTTTTTTTTTAATTAATATACTTTTTATTAAACTCAGAAATTTTTGTATAACATAAATATTTTTTATTAATGCTTTACATATACATATGTATTATATATTTTAATTAAATTTGTTTTATTGTAATTTATTTAATTTTAATCTGTTTTGTTAAATTTTATATTTTATATTTTTATAACACTCTCATTCACGTATTTTTTTAATATCTTTTATTTTTTTCGCAAAACACCTAATTTTGCTTAAACTTTAAAATTTTATATTCCATTTTTTTGCTATTAATTTTTTCATTCAATTTCAAAAATTCGAAAATTTGTATTATAATTCTTTACTTATTATATTTTGTTTTATTTTACATATTTTAATATTTTCTTTAAATGAACATCTGTAATTGTACATACATATACTATTTTAATAATTTTTAAAATTAACATTATAAATTTCATTTCGTTTTGTTTTATTTTATTTTTAATTTGTTTTATTTTGTTTTATTTAATATTATTGTAATTATTTTTTTTTTAATTTAATTTTATCGTATTTTATTTTATTTTATTTTATTTTATTTTATTTTATTTTATTTAATTTAATTTAATTTAATTNATTTAATTTAATTTAATTTAATTTAATTTAATTTAATTTAATTTAATTTTATTTTATTTTATTTTATTTTTATTTCTTATCGTTTAATTTTTAGTATTCCTCCAGCCCAATTAATTTTTATATAATTCTGAAGCATTATTGTTAAATATTTCCATTAAATACTCCCCATAGGGTACATTTTTATATTTCCATTATTTTCTCAATAACTCAATTAAACATCTTAGCTTCAATAACTCTCGACGAATTCATCAATTTAATTCAATTAAATGCAACAATTGTATAAAATATTTAATGAAATGACTCAACTGCCTTCAAATTGACTCGTAAGCTGAAAAAAAGTAAACGCATAAAGCAACGGCAAGCAATATAAGAGGAAGATGTAGGTACATACATGAAATTCTTAGCAAAAACGTGCACAACTGTACCGCTAAATTTCGCTACGGCTAGTCACGAGATTTGCATAATATTTTAACAAAAATAATAAAATGAGCCAACAAAGTGTTGTATACAAGTAAAGACGAATGACCGTGTACGAGCAAATAATACAATAACAAAAGTACGAAAAAAAACAGCTTAAAATTTACAAATAAAACACAGAGACAAGTGTTCGTAATTTTGCTTGTATGGCTTTCACAAATACCACAAAAAATCGCTTTTATGGCAAATAAATAAA
>NW_016183792.1:0-5431 GCF_001687245.7 Rhagoletis zephyria | reverse complement strand
TTAAAATAAGAAATTTTATTTTTTTACAATGAAATGTATAGTTTAATTAATCATTATTTTGGAGAACTTTTATCGCTATTTCATAACGCTTTTACTTTTTGTATGCGATCGCCCGCCATCATATAAAAAAATATTTTTTCAAAAATTTGTGCAAAATCGCTGCTTTAATAGCTATTGATTTTTTTTTAAGTTTTTTTTTGTGCAGACCCTATCTGTCGCACAAAAACAGGTGTACGGCAGTTGCCAAGGTTCGTAGAATCCACGAATTCGTTTTGAAATCAAGTGGTATCACAATGGGCCTCTGATTGGGCCTAAGAGTGTTGGCCTCCTCTAAGTTCAGCAGTAATTGCGACCTAGACTAAGCTTCCCTATTACAATTATAAAATGAACCCAATTATTTTCGGACTACATGAAATAATAATCGGATGATGAAAAAAATATTATACTCTATGATCTAATAAGATCGAGCCGAACAACGGAAGAGCGTACGATCATGAGCGCAAAGGACGGGCCTATAACAGAAAGAGTTGACGCTGTTAGCACAACTTGTTAGATATTCGGTGGAGCTTTTGCTCTAACTCAAGACTAACGTCTTTACGTTGGCCTGCTGATTTAGAGGCCTAAATTTTGTGCTACTTCTCGAATGTGAGTCTGCAGCTCGCCGTATTGATTACTCAAAATTTTGAGTCCAGCAATCTATCCTCCATGGCTTAGTTACAAATTTCTTAACAAAACACTTTAATATTTTTTTTTCATTTTCCGTCATTGGTTTATAAATTATTTTTCTCAAAATAAATGCGCGCCACAAAATGCTACCAAGCAAGTTGAACAGCACTCAAAGTACATATAAAAAATGTACTGCATATTTGTTTTTATTTTTATTTTTTATTTTTTTTGCATTATTATCGGCATTTCTTTTCAATGCTGCAATTCTTGTGTGCGATTCTGTTTTTAGTTTTTTCTTAGTACTGCTGTTTTAGCGTTTCAAGCCTATAATGAGGCAGGCTGTTGCTTTTTAAGTAGCTTGCGTTGCCGTTGGACTTTTCGTTAGCTGCTGCCTGTTGCCGATTGCCGCTTGTTGACTGGCTGCTGGGGCACGTTGTTGCAGTTAGGACACTGGAACGAACGGTTGCATTTACTGGGGTTTGGGCAAATAACGCTTTATTATTGTCGTCGGAGTCGATGTTGGTAGTGCAGTGCAAATCAACACGCAAGCGCAAACTTTGCACTCGTGCAAAAAAAATGGTAGTTATACATACATACAAACATGTATACGTATTATGTACCTGCATATATACTTATGTATGTTTTTATGTATAAACTTTTAAGAAGGTAAATGAGTATAACTACAGCCTTATTTGTTCGTGTGTGTATTTGCGCATATCGAAAGGGATCTCGCTGGTTCGGCCGGCGCGCGCATTGCCTCAACTGCAAAATGTTTTGGCTTTTGCGCATGCAACAATAGAAGCAGTAGAAACAACCGACAGCTGCGTCCTTTGTCTTTACCGCCATCCCTAAATTGGCTAGTCAAGCGCCAAGCAACTGTCAAAATTTGTATGAACCATCCCACAATAACGCGGTGCTAACGCCGAGCATATGGAATTTTCATTTTTGACAGGGTGTTACGTGTTGAAGTTGGATGCAGAAGGCGGAAAGAAAGAGAAAGGACAGCAAAAGTAAAGAGGAAACGAGAGGACCTGAGGAAACGTCAAAAATTACGCCGCGTTGATTTGAGGATAGCGCGCGCTGACACTCGTTGAAAATGGAAAACGCAACGCTTAGCGCTCCAATTTAGGGACGGCAGTTAGTTGACGGCGAATTGATCTCAGCAACAGCGCAAAGATATGCAATTGCTATGGAGTGCGCACAATTTTTTAGCGATTTACGGAAACAACCTTTTTATACCGAATAACACAATATTTTTCTTCGATGTAATTTTTTTTTGTTATTTATACTTGAGTAGCACATCTTTACACTTTGTAATTTTTGCTTTTGAATTCAAGCTATGGTTTTGTTCACAATTTTTGCGCAACACACTCCACAATCACGGTTTGTCAACATTCTCCTCGCGTACATCGTGAACCCTTTTTCCACTCGGATCCCCCCCAACTTTGCGGGTCAGGGCATTGAAGTGCGCGCGCGTAAGATGGGTCTTTCACCAAACTGTAGCTTTCTGTAATATAACTAAATTAATTGACAAGTAGATCTTTAACTCAACTGCACTTTTAGCGACGTAAAAATACGAACACGAGCTGAAAATAAAATTCAAATGAAAGCGACAATCCGCGCTACGCAACCGCCAGTGACGCGATGTTGTAGTGTTATGTGCAGCAATTCATTCGCTGCAAACACCAAACTGCTGTTGGCTGCTTGTTGCTCCTGTTTCAACGTCAACGTCAACTACCACTTCTATCGCTGCTGCTGACTACTTGCCTCTACGTTGGCACTACTTGGTCACGTTCTTCGGCAGCTGCTACTGCGCTGCTCGCGCAAGCGAAATGAACGTGATGAACTCCAGGTAGCGGTGAACGCGTCAGAAAGTCAACAACGGACTGTAAACAAAAATCAATTTGAATTGTGAGCGCTTGGAGTCGACTCAGCGCCAGTTGGATCAGTCGAGAGTACCCCGAGAGCGATTGTGGAGATCGTAATTTAATTTTTTCTCTTTAAGAGAACTGCACAGATATGGACATTCACCTACTCAAATACAAAACTTACCTACAGTCAGTGATGCCAGATTGTGGGTAGTTTCCCTATAAGTACCATATTTATGAGAGGAATCTTTTCCGTTGTAACTGGTGTGTAATGTAAAATGCATAACAAATTATCTGATGATATGTTAAATAGTACACTTATTTATATAAAATAACGGCTGCTTGTGAATCAAAAAAAGTCAAGTGCTTTAACTTTAAACTCACCAAAAATCATATTCGCTTAGACAATGCAAAATATTTGTAGCAGTGATAGTTTGAAGATTTGTCGGTAAGTATTCAATAATAAACAAAACACCAATGCACATATATATTAGGGTGCCCATGGAAAATACTTTTTTAGGAAATTTCAAGGCCCTAACCCCTTATTTTATTCGTTTTTGTGAGAAATATTATTGCTTATTTTTATAGATTTTTTAAAGGTCATTAAGAGGTTGGGACCTGTCAATTTAGGCTAGAAAATAGGATTTTGTAGATTTATGAGTTTTTGAATGACTATTTTTGCCTCGATTTCAAAGATCGAATATGATCTGAGAAGAGGATATATAGGCCTTTAAAATGGTATATAACATTTTATTGTCGAACTAGGCTTGCTGGGATATTTTATCGGGGAGATTCAAAAAAGACCCATATTTCTCTCTTTTTTTTAATTTTGACCATCGATAATTTCTATAATTTCAAAATATGGAGTACTATCTAAAATTAAATCTATTTTTAAATAAACTGATACTTCATTTATTGTAATCGCATAAAAATTGTCGAATTTAGGCGACCTTTCTTAACTACGGTCTTGAATTTATATTTGTGTATGTACCGGAATTTCAGATTTTTTGAGCATTGTGTCTGAAGTGTTCATCAAGATTTATCCAAAATGGATATACATAATGGCTCTTTAGCAAAAGAGGTGTTTTCAAGAAATTTTATTAAAATCGCACCGCCCACTTATATGATATATGCGTATCTCAAAAACTACTTGACCGATCTCCAGCTTAGCCGTCTTAAGTACCGTCTTGAATTCAGTTTGTATGTAAGATGCCATGCTCCCTTGATATATCGAAATAAATTTTCCTTTAATATCGTCTTTGAAGTTTCTGGAGGCAATTTTCAAGATTTCAAAAATATCGGTACAGCTGTTCTCGTGTTTTTCAAACAGAAATAAACGGCTTTCAAAATAACTATTAGTATAGATAACAAATTATATATATTTTTTAATTAAATGTATCGTACGGAAAAATGTTTATGGATAGTTTTTTAAATAATTGCAGGCATTTGAAATTAATTTCAAGTATTTTAAAAACAATGGCCACGGATAGCTCGACAAAAAACTCAATTATCTTTTATTAAAATAAAAATTAATTAATTCATTATTCGGCTCTCAAAATTGATGTGTCCACAGAAACTTTTTTCCCTCACTGTGCACCGTGCGAATGTCTATTTTACGTGCAAACAAATCAATATATTCGCGAAACTGGAAGCGAAAAATAGTGAAACGCATATGAGGCTGCCTTCAAAAATGGCGCTAATGTCATTTGGAGCAGCCTGCTATTCCTGTTCAACCTTTGATCTTAGCATTACCGCGTTCATTGGAGAAAAGACGCCGTAGCCAACCCTGTTGTCTAGCTTGGATCTATTCGTGTAAAAATTTATTTGTCCCCTTCTCCATGGTATTGGTATTAGCCCCTCTTTTCTTGACCGGATGTTCGTCTTGAAGAGCCTATCGAAGGTGGGTTTAGGGGCGGAGTAGTCGATGGAGTGCAATGGGGTATAGTCGTTGTGCTGTGTATGCAGTTACAGTTGCACAGCTATACTCAATCCCGACTCTTACGTCCTTGTTCGAGCTTCGGTGGGGCCACACCGAATTATTCGGTTTATGGGGCTCACTTAAGTCTGCAGCATCTGTTCACCAGTAGGTGCGGCTGCAAGCGGGTGTCTGTCTTGGAGCAATCGGCTCGCTATATAAACGTGTATTTGGTTGTGAAACCACCCCCGTCCCAGAAATGGGTTGTGCGCTGGATTTAGGACGCGCCACGCAAAAACTCCTTCCAGTGAAGAAGCGCAACAATGCCTCGGATGAGAGCCCCCCTTATTATGACAACCACGGCAATTTTTTAAAGGAATACGATTTGAGGGCATACACCTGTAATGTCCGGACCCTTAATATTCAAGAATTTTACACCATTTCTACGAAAAGTTGTTTTATCCCATATAAAATACATGGAAAACTTTGAACGCTGTGAGCACTCCCTAAATATTTTTCGATTTCAAAATAAAAAATAGGGGTATATTTGTTTAAAATTCCGACTTTATTGTTTTTGGACCACTCTAATATAAGGGAGCGCAAATTCGGTTACGTCCTCTGCCCGTATTACGGCAAATGTCTCACTTTGCTTTTCAGTTCCATATGGCGATCCCACACAGCCCACGATGCGCCCGATCGCATCGTAGCCCTGTAGGCGGCATCTTTTTTCTCTGCAGCTTCATGACCTTCCTCATCGTACTAGTTCTTCTTTTCGGCTCGCTGTAATCCGGAGTTACGAAACGAGCGGGAAATGTGGTGCCACTGCTCGTATAAGTCGGTCTGTTTCGAAGTGCTGACAGGTGTGTCAGTCGAGCGACGGATACGCTGCCAGACTATTGTGGCTACAGCTTTTGTTAGCCTGTGTTGGGGTTGATTCATTTTTGGAAAGTTTTTATCACATGCTATTAAAAATTTTTGTTCC